>NW_020954599.1:43125344-43426767 GCF_900497805.2 Vombatus ursinus | reverse complement strand
TATATATATATATATATATATATATATATATATATATATATATATATGTATATTCCTGTTAAACACATTTTCACATTAGTGATACTGTAGGTAAGAATTGGAACCAATGGGAGGAACCACAAGAAAGAGGAAAAAAACACAACAGAAGAAAAAAATAGCAAACAGTATGCTACAATCTACATTCAAAATCTGTAGTTCTTTCTTCTTTGTGGATAGCATTTTCCATCATTAGGGCTTTGGAATGACTTAGATTCTTGTATTGTGAGGAAGAGTTAAGTCTATCAATATTAGTCATCACATATTTGTTACTGTGTATAACATTCTCCTGGTTCTGCACATTGCACTCAGCATCAGACAATACAAGTCTTTCCAGGTTTTTGTGAAGTCAGCCTGTTCATCATTTCTTATAGCACAATAATATTCCATTACACTTATATACCACAAATTGTTCAGCCATTCCCCAATTGATGGGCATCCTCTCAATTTCCAATTCTATGCCACCACAAAGAGAGCTGCTACAAATATTTTTGTACAAGTAGGTTCTTTTCCCATTTGTATGATCTCTCTGGGATATAGCCCTAGAAGTGCTATTGCTGGGTCAAAGGGTATGCACATTTTTATAACCCTTTGGGCATGGTTCCAAATTGCTCTCCAAAATGGGTAAATCATTTTACAACTCCACCAACAATGCATTAGTGTTCTAATTTTCCCACAACTTCTCCAACATTTATCATATTCCTGTTTTGTCATGTTGACCAATCTGATAGGTGTGATGTGGTACCTCATAGTTGTTTTGATTTGCATTTCTCTAATCAATAGTGACTTAGAGCATTTTTTCATATAACTATAGATGGCTTTAATTTCTTCATCCTCAAACTTTCTGTTCATGTCCTTTTACCATTTATCAATTGGGCAATGACTTGTTTTCTTATAAATTTGACTTAATTCTCTCTATATTTTAGAAATGAGTCCCTTATCAGAGAGACTGGTTGTAAAAATACTTCCCCAATTTTCTACATTCTTTCTAATCTAAGTTGCATTGGCTTTGTTTGTGCAAAAACTTTTCAATTTAATGTAATCAAAGTTATCCATTTTGCATTTCATAATGTTGTCTATCTCCTGTTTGGTCACAAATTCTTCTGTTCTTCATAAATCTGATAGGTAAATTATTCCTTACTCTCCCCATTTGCTTACAGTATCAGCCTTTATATCTAAATTGTAAACCTATTTTGACTTTATTTTGGTATATGGTGTGAGATTTTGATCTATGCCTAGTTTCTGCCATACTCTTTTCCAGTTTTCCCAGGAGATTTTGTCAAAGAGTGGGTTCTTATCCCAGAAGCTGGGGTCTTTGTGTTTTTCAATTAATAGACTACTGTGTCTTGAATACTTAACCTATTCCACTGACCCACAACTCTATTTCTTAGCCAGTACCAAGCAGTTTTGATGATTGCTGCTTTATAATACAATTTAAGATCTGGAATGGGTAGGCCACCTTCCCCTGCATTTTTTTTATTTTTTTATTTTATTAATTTTTTTGATTTATTAATAATCACTTCCATATGCTTTTGAGTTTAAAATTTTTCTCCCCTTTCCTCCCCACCACCCTCCCCAAGACATTGCATGATCTGATATAGGCTATACATGTACATTCATATTAAACATATTTTCACTCTAGTGATGTTGTAAGTAAAAATTAAAACCAATAGGAAGAATCATCAGAAAGAAAAAACAAAACTCAACACAAGGAAAAAAAATAACAATTCGGCTTCCATAGTTCTTTCTTTAGGTGTGGATAGCATTTTCCATCACAAGGCCTCTGGAGATGTCTTAGACCTTTGTATTGCCAGGAAGGGTTAAGTTTATCAATATTAGTCATCACACAACGTGGCTGTTATTGTGCACAGTATTCTCTTGGTTCTGCTCACTTCACTCAGCATCAGACCATACAAGTCTTTCCAGGTTTTTCTGAAGTCAGACTGTTCATCATTTCTTATAGCACAATAGTATTCCATCACATTCATATACCACAACTTGCTCAGCCATTCCCCAATTGATGGGCATCCTCTCAATTTCCAATTCTTTTCCACCAGAAAAAGAGCTGCTATCAATATTTTTGTACATGTAGGTCCTTTTCCCATTTGTGTGATCTCTTTGGGATATAGCTCTAGAAGTGCTATTGCTGGGTCAAAGGGTATGCATATTTTTATAGCCCTTTGGGCATAGTTCCAAATTGCTATCCAAAATGGTTGGATCATTTCACAACTCCACCAACAATGCACTAGTGTTCCAGTTTTCCCACATCTTCTCCAATATTTATCATTTTCCTGTTTTGTCATGCTGGCCATTCTGATAGGTGTGATGTGGTACCTCAGAGTTGTTTTGATTTGCATTTCTCTAATCAATAGTGATTTAGAGCTTTTTTTCATGTGACTATAGATGGCTTTAATTTCTTCATCTGAGAACTGTCTGTTCATATCCTTTTACCATTTATCAATTGGGGAATGGCTTGTATTCTTATAAATTTGACTTAATTCTCTATATATTTTAGAATTGAGGCCCTTATCAGAGAGACCGGTTGTAAAAATTCTTTCCCAATTTTCTACTTTCCTTCTAATCTTAGTTGCATTGGTTCTGTCTGTGCAAAAACTTTTCAATTTAATGTAATCAAAATTATCTATTTTGCTTTTTGTAATGTTCTCTCTTTCCTGTTTGTTCATGAATTCTTCTGTTCTCCACAGATCTGACAGGTAAACTATTCCTTGCTCTCTCACTTTGCTTATAATATCAGCCTTTATATCTAAATCACCCATTTTGACTTTATTTTGGTTTATGGTATGAGATTTTGGTCTATGCTTAGTTTCTGCCATACTCTTTTCTGGTTTCCCCAGCAGTTTTTTTCAAAGGGTGGGTTCTTATCCCAGAAGCTGGGGTCTTTGGAATAGATTACTATAGTCTTTGACTACTGTGTCTTGCATACTTAACCTATTTCATAGATCCACCACTCTATTTCTTAGCCAGTACCAAGCAGTTTTGATGATTGCTGCTTTATAATACAATTAAAAATCTGGAATGGCTAGGCCACCTTCCCCTGCATTTCTTTTCATTAGTTCTCTTGATATTCTGGACCTTTGGTTCTTCCAAATGAATCTTGTTATTATTTTTTCTAACTCTATAAAATAATTTTTGGTAGTTTGATTGGTATGGCAATGAATAAGCAAATTAGCTTAGGTAGAATTGTCATTTTTTTATATTAGCTCGGCCTAACCATGAGCAACAGATGTTTTTTCTGTTTAGATCTGATTTTATTTGCGCAAAAAGTGTTTTGTAATTGTGTTCATAGAGTTCCTGGGTTTGTTTTGGGAGGTAGATTCCTAAATATTTTATAATGTTTACAGTAAGTTTAAATGGAATTTCTCTTTCTATCTCTTGCTGTTGGGCTTGGTTGGTAATATATAGAAATGCTGATGATTTATGTGGGTTTGTTTTATAGCCTGCAACTTTGCTAAAGTTGTTTATTATTTCACATAGTTTTTTACTTGATTCTCTGGGATTCTCTAAGTATAACATCATGTCCTCTGCAAAGAGTGATAGCTTTGTTTCTTCTTTGCCTATTCTAATGCCTTAAATGTCTTTTTCTTCTCTTATTGCTAAAGTTAACATTTCCAGTATGATATTAAACAACAGTGGTGATAATGGACATCTTTGTTTCATCCCTGATCTTATTGGAAATGCTTCTAATTTGTCCCCATTACACATGATGCTTGCTGAAGGTTTCAGGTAGATGCTATTTATTATCTTAAGGAAGATTCAATTTATTCCTATGTCCTCTAGTATTTTTAATGGGAATGGGTGTTTTATTTTGTCAAAAGCTTTTTCTATGTCTATTGAAATGGTCATGTTGTTTCTGTTAGTTTTGTTGTTGATATAATCAATTATACTGCTAGTTTTCCCAATATTGAACCTGCTCTGAATTCCTGGGATTAATCTGACCTGGTCATAGTGTATTATTCTGATAAGGTGATGAAATTTATTTGGTAATATTTTGTTTAAAATTTTTGCATCTATCAATTAGGGAAATTGGTCTATAATTTTTTTTTCTGTTTTGACTCTTCCTGGTTTAGGTTTCAGCACCATATTTGTACCATAAAAAGAATTTGGTAAAACTCCTTCTTCCCATATTTTCCCAAATAGTCTATATAGTATTGGAATTAATTGTTCTTTAAATGTTGGATAGAATTCACTAGTAAATCCATCTGGCCTTATAGATTTTTTTCCTAGGGAGTTTGTCAATGGTTTGTTCAATTTCTTTTTCTGAGATGGGGTTATTAAAGTATTTTACTTCCTTTTCTTTTAATCTGGGTGATTTATATTTTTGTAAATATTTATCCATTTCACTAAGATTGTCAGATTTCTTCACATAAAGTTGGGCAAAATGATTCCTAATTACTGTTTTAATTTCCATGGTGGTGGATTCACCCTTTTCATTTTTGATACTGGTAATTTGGTTTTCTTCTATCTTTTTTTTAATTAAATTAACCAAACTTTTATCTATATTATAATATTTTTTCCATAAAGCCAGATCTTAGTTTTATTTATTAGTTCAATATTTTTTAAATTTCAATTTTATTAATTTCTTCTTTGGTTTTAAATATTTCTAATTTGGTGTTTAATTGGGGATTTTTAACTTGTTCTAAGTTTTCTTTTTTGTTGTATGCCCAATTCATTGATCTCTTTTTCTATTCTATTCATGTAAGCATTTATAGATTAGAAACTTCCCCTAAGAACTGCTTTTGCTGCATTCCATAAGTTTTGATATATTGTCTCATTATTGTCATTCTCTTGAATGAAATTATTTATTAGTTCTATGATTTGTTTTTTGACCCAATCATTTCTTGGTATTAGATTACTTAGTTTCCAATTATTTTTCAGTCTATCTTTCCAAGGTCTTTTACTAATCTGATCTAACTAAGAAAATGTACTGAGAGAAAAGGAAAGGAGGAGGCATACAAGGATAAATTACAATACAGGGAAAGGCAAAAAAAGCTATTACAGTACAGAGAAAGAAGGAAGGGAGATGAGGATTGTTTGAACCTTGCTCTCATCAGATTTGTCTCGAGGAGGGAATAACATAATCAATTAGGTATAGAAATCTACCTTGCCCTATTGGCAGTAGGAGGGAAAAGGGGAAAGAAAAGAGAGGGGTACTAGAAGGCCAGGAAAATGTAGTAAGGGTAAAGAGGAAGAAAAGAGAGGGAGCTAATAGAAGGGAGGTGGGACTGAGGGAGGAGGTGGTCAAAAGCTAAGCACTAGTGAGGAGGGAAAGGGAGAAAAGAGAAAGAAAAGTATTAATGGGGGAAATAGGATGCAGAGAAAGATACAAATAGCAATCATAACTGTGAATATGAATGGTATGAACTCTCCCATAAAATGGAAGCAGAAAGCAGAATGGATTAAAAACCACAATCCTACAATATGTTGTTAACAGGAAACACATTTTAAACAGGACACACCCAGGGTAAAGGCAAAAGGCTAGCATAGATTATATTATGCTTCAGCTGAAGTAAAAAAAAAAAAAAAGCAGGGGTAGCAATTCAGGTCTCAGACAAAGCAAAAGCAAAAATAGATCTTATCAAAAGAGATAAGGAAGGAAACTACATCCTGCTAAAAGGCACCATAGACAATGAAGTAATATCATTCTAAACATATATGCACCAACTGGTATAGCCTCCAAATTCTTAGAGGAGAAGTTCAGGGAATTACAGGAAGAAAGAGACAGCAAAACTGTACTAGTAGGGGACCTCTCTGAACTAGATAAATCTAACCACAATATAAACAACAAAGAAGTTAAGGAGGTGAAAAGAATATTAGAAAAGTTAAATATGATAGACCTCAGGAGAAAACTGAATGGGGACAGAAAGGAAGATACTTTTTTCTCAGTGGTACATTGCACTGGTAAACTGACCATGTACTAGTGCATAAAACTTCACAATCCAATGCAGAAAGACAGAAATATTAAACACATCCTTTTCAGATCATGATGCAATAAAAATTATTTGTAATAAAAGACTTTGGATAGATAGACTAAAAATAACTGGAAACTACATAATCTAATACTAAAAAATGAATGGGTCAAACAACAAATCATAGAAACAATCAATAACTTCATTCAAGAGAATGACAATAATGAGACAACATACCAAAACTTATGGGATACAGTGAAAGCAGTTCTTAGGGGAAGCTTTATTTCTCTAAATGCTTAAATGAATAAAATAGAGAAAGAGGAGGTCAATTAATTGGGTATGTAACTAAAAAAAAAACTAGAAAAAGAACAAATTAAAAATCCTCAATTAAACACCAAATTGGAAATACTGAAAACCAAAGAAGAAATTAAGAAAATTGAAATTAAGAAAACTATTGAACTAATAAATAAAACTAAGAGTTGGTTTTATGAAAAAAAACAATAAAATAGATACACCTTTGGTTAATTTAATTTAAAAAAAAGAAGAAAAACAAATTACCAGTATCAAAATTGAAAAGGGTGAATCCACCACTAAGAAAGAGGAAATTAAAACAATAATTAAGAGCTATTTTACCCAACTGTATGCCAAAAAAATTGACAATCTTCATGAAATGAATACATATTTACAAAACTATAAATTGCCTAGATTAACAGAAGAGGAAGTAAAATACTTAGATAACCCAATCTCAGAAAATGAATTTGAACAAACCATTGATGAACTCCCTAGGAAAAAATCTACAGGGCCAGATGGATTTACATGTGAATTCTATCCAACATTTAAAGAACAATTAATTCCAATACTATATAGACAATTTGGGAAAATAGATGAAGAAGGAGTCCTACTAAATTCTTTCTATGTTACAAATATGGTGTTGATACTTAAACTGGGAAATGTCAAAACAGGGAAAGAAAATTATAGACCAATTTCCCTGATGAATTTAGATGCACAAATTTTAAATAAAATATTAGCAAATAGATTATAGTAAATTATCACGAGAATAATACATTATGAGCAGGGACGATTTATGACAGGAATGCAGGGTTATTTCAATGTTAGGAAAACTATCAGCATAGTTGATCATATCAACCACAAAATTAACAGAAACCATGTGATCATCTCAACAGATGCAGCAAAAGCTTTTGACAAAATATAACACCCATTCCCATTAAAAACCCTGGAGAGCATAGGAATAAATGGAGTCTTCCTTAAAATAATAAGTGGCATCTACCTAAAAGCTTCAGCAAACATCATATGTAATGGGGACACTGTACACAGTAACAACCATGTTGTGCAATGACTAACATTGATAGAATTAGCCTTCAGCAAGCCAAGGATCTAAGACATCTCTACAGGGCTCATGATGGAAAACGCTATCCACATTCAAAGAAAGAACTATGGATTTTGAATGCAGATCGATGCATACCATTTGCTATTTTTTTTCTGTTTTGTTTTGTTTTGTTTTCTCTTCCTTGTGGTTCCTCTTATTGTGATTCTAATTCCTCCTTACAACATTACTAATGTGAAAATATTTTTAATAGGAATGTACATGTATAGCCTACATCATATTGTGTGCCATTTTAGAGAGGGAGGAGGGGGAAGTGGGGGAGAAAAATTTTAAACTCAAAGGCTTATGGAAGTGATTGTTGATAAATCAAAATAAATTAATTTTAAAAAGAAGTTTACATAGATGGAAAGCAGGGGTATGATTCAATCATGTTAGAATGACCTCTAAAAGAAATGAAGGGGTAGTAAAGTCAGGTGTATGGGGAGAAGGGGGAAATGAGAGGAAGAAAGGGGGAAATTTTCTCACATAAAAGAGGTACACAAAAACATAGGTCTTGTAACAATATATTTCAAAGAGCAAAGGAGCTGGAGTTGTATCAAAGAATAACTTATCCACGAAAGTTGAGCATAATCTTGAATGAAAAAAAATGCATCTATGATGAACTGAAAGACTTTCAGGTATTTGTAAGAAAAAGACCAGAACTCAATGGAAATTTGACATAAATGATACAGAAGAAATACAAGGAACTCCTTTAAGACTAATTACAAGATACTGATAAAGATTAATTTGCTTACTTATTATATGTGAAATTTATTAATGTCACTAATTATTAGTTATGATTATGAGTAATAATATTCTTAAAACTATTATAATTACTAAGGTATTTTGAAAGAAAGGTTGGGGCTGACTGGTGTACAATGAGGTGTTTCCAAAAAAACAAATTGGGTAGAGTACAGAGGAGGAGAAAATGTGGGTGGGGTGATGGGCAATGCTTGAATTTACTCATCTGAATTGGTCCAAAGAGGGAAGAATATATACACACATATATACACACATTCAGTTACATATAGAAATGTAACTTACTCAATAGGGAAATTGGTTGGGAAGGGGATAAGAGAATAGAAAAGGAAGGAAAAAGGGAGAGCAGATATAAAGGAGGCAGAGGTAGAAGTAAAATAGACTTTTTTTTTACTGATGTAATACTTCATTGTTTTTTAATTTTTAATTTATGGAATAAAAAAGCATTTCCACAATATAGTGCCATAAAAATTATGATTACACATGAAACTACAAATCCACTATGTATAACTTGTTATTCCTTTCAAATATACAACAAAATTATTATGTAAATTTCTTTTTTTCTTCACTCCCACTCACATCATCCTAGAGATTGCTACTGTTACACACACACACACACACACACACACACACACACACACACACATGTAATAATTACCTGTCTTTTTCTTAGCCAATACCAGATAGTTTTGATAATTCCTTCCTTATAATACAGTTTAAGATCTGGTACTGCTGAAGCACCTTCTTTTATATTTTTTTTCCATTATTTCCTTTGATATTCTTGACTTTTTGTTTTTAAAATGAATTTTATTATTTTTTTCTAATTCACATTGTAAGTTATAATTATTATTTGTGAATTTCCCTCTATCTTATTTTTACTCATTATTTTCCATCTCAGCTTCTCTTTTCACCCTACCCCAGCTAACTTATCTTTTCTTCTACTCTCTTATTCCTTATTTTAGCTAATCCTCTAAGTCTCTCCCTTATCTATTCACCCCATCCTCCTATATATCTTTCTAAATGCCCCTTCCTCACCCTATCCCCCAGTTTTTCACTGCTTTAGAAGTTCAGACTTCTAAACCTCTTCACATAAATAAATAAATAAATATATATATAATATATATATTTTTTTCTTCTTTATCCCAGATAAGGTAGGTTCCAATAATACCACCCTTCTCCCTCACCTGCTTCCTCTATATTAGTTCTTCCTTTCACAACCTGTTTTCATGAGATAATTTCTTCTTTTAACCTTTTCCTACCCAATTTTATTTTTTAGAATCATCTCATCATACACAGCTAAGCCCCAACCTTTCTTTCAAACTACTTTAGTAATTATAACAGTTTTAAGAATATTATTACTACTAATAACTGATATTAACAACAATTTCATATGTCATAAGTAAATAATTTTACCTCAATTAGTGCCTTATGATTAGTCTTGAATGATTTCCTTGTATTTCCTCTTTTATATTGAATTTTCTATTGATTTCTGGTCCTTTTCTTACAAATACCTGAAAGTCTTTCACTTCATCAAATGTCCATTTTTTTTTCATTCACAATTTAACTCAGCTTTGCTGCATAAGTTATGACTAGATGCAACCCTAGCTCCTTTGCTCTTTGAAATATAATGTTCTAAGACCTATATAGTCTTTTAGTATATAAATTGTTAGATCTCATGACATCTTAATTGTTTTTCAGCAGTATCTAAACTGTTTTTTTTTTTATTGCTCAAAATATTTTCTTTTTAACCTGGGAATTTTAAAACTTGACTATGACATTCCTCTAAATTTTCTTCCTAGGATTTTTTTCAGTCAATGCTTGGTGGATTTTTTTTAATTTCTATTTTACCTTCTTTTTCTAGATTTAAAAATAAGTTCCCAAAGTGGGCTATACCACTTCTTCAGGGATACTGGAATCCAGGAGGGTGGTAGCACTTTTGAGTGCAATTGGGACATGCTGAATAAAAATAAGGGGGAGATGGAAGCATAAAGAAAAAATAGAGAAGGAAATTTTGAAAAAAAACCCAATCATTTGTACATGTTTCATCTGCTGTGTAACAGAGTTAAATTTGTACTGATTACATTATTTTACAAATAAACACACAAAATGCAAGTTATAACCAATCAGTGGTCAAGTCCGTCAACAGGTCTCAACAAGTAAGTGTTGACAGGCAAGTGTGTCACTCGTTGTCTGGAAGTTCAGCATGCATCAGCAGGAATATACATGTGTAATGACTTGTTTACAATATGATACTATAGGGTTACATGATGCAATATTGCATCATCAAAATTTCAATGCAGGGAAAAATATAAATTTACAATAAGTTATTAAATTTGTGTCTCTTAAAGATATTTTGTATTTTTTGAAATGATGCAAATTTTAAAAATTCAGTTATAGGGTTAAAGAAAGTAGATTTCCAGGCATGTGCTAAGTAATTTTTTTTTTGAAAAGGAGGCAGTAGGTCAAACATGCTTATGAACCTCTTTATCTAGAACTTCATGAAAATTTTCCTGAATAATTTCTTTTAATATTGTATCCAGATTATTTTTTGATCATAACTTTAAGCTAGTCTGACAATTCTTATTTTGTCTCTCCTTGATTTGTCTCCATATCAGCAGTTTTTCTAATGAGTTGTTTCAGATTTTCTTCTATTTTTTATAGTTTTATTATATTTTGGTGTCTTATAATGCCATTCAATTCCACTTGCTAAAATCTAGTTTTGAAGGAGTTATTTTCTTCCTTAAGATTCTGTTTTTTGAGGGCAGCTAGGTGATACAGTAGCGCTCCGGCCCTAGAGTGAGGAAGAACCAAGTTCAAATCTGGCCTCAGACTTATAACACTCACTAGATGTGTGACTCTGCACAAGTCACTTAACCCCAATTGACCACCCCCCCAAAAAAGATTTCGTTTCTCTTTTATTAATTGGTTAACTATCTTTTCATAATTTCTTGAATTGCTTTTATTTTTTTTCTATTTTTTCCCTCATTCTCTCTTAATTGATTTTTGATTGCTTTTTATATTCTTTCAAGATTTATTTTTGGGCTTGTGACCATTTGACATTAATCTTTAGGGTAGAAGTGACTTTTCTTTTTTACCCCACTAATTTTCTCTGAATATGAACCCAGATCTTCTTTTACACCAAAGTAGCTATCAATGGTCTGGTTCTTTTTTTCTTTGCTTACTCATTTTTAAACACTTATTTTAATTTGTTTTTAGCAGCTTATTATTATTATCATTATTAAATTATTATTATTATTATTATTATTATTATTATTATTATTATTATTAGCAAGTTTTAATCTGGAGTTGTAGTGCTGTTTTCTGATTTCTGTCTGAGGGCTCAACCTCTTCCTTCCCTAAGCCTCAGCAACACTGTCATGAAACTGTTCTTGCTTCATGTGTTACTGCACTTATGGGGCTTGTGCTTGCTCCTCCTCACCCATAGCCAGGTATCAAGTTTGGTCAGCAACAGTAAGTGGTCCTTATTGTTCTTTAGATAAAAGTTTGTGAGGTGAAAGTTCCTGAGGTGAAATTTCTTGAGGTCTAGTCTGTTTCCCTCAGGACCTACTGTTTGTTGATTCACTCAGACAAAACCTCAGCTCCTAGAATCTTCTCTGAGCTCATCTCAAGATGTCTTCAGAGGATTATTGCTTTATTTTATATTCATTTCATGGTGGTTTTTTATCTGTCTGTTTGTGGAGGAAATCTGGAGATTTCCAGATTTCTGGAGAGACTACAAATTTCTTTAGTTTTTATTTTTAAAATTAATGAATTAATTTTTAATTTTTATCATTCACTTCCATAAGATTTAGGGTTCTAAATTTTCTCTTCTCCATTCTCCAAGACAGCATGAAATCTGATATAGGCTCTACATATACATTCATATTAAAAATTTTCACATTAGTCATGCTGTAAAGAAAGATTAGAACCAATGGGAGGAAGCATTAAAAAGAAGAAACAAAAAAAAAATCAGAGTAAATAGTATATTTCAATCTGCATTCAGACTCCATAGTTGTTGTTGTTGTTGTTGTTGTTGTTTTTCTAGATGTGGATAGCATTTTCCATCATGAATCTTTTGGAGTTGTTTTAGATCCTTGCATTGCTGAGGAGAACTAGTTCTATCAAAGTTAGTCATTGCACAATGTTGCTGTTGCTGTGTACAATGTTCTTCTGCTTCTGTTCACCTCATTCAGCATCAGTTCATGTAAGTCTTCCCAGGTTTTTTGGAAGTTCACCTGCTCATCATTTCCTATGGAACAATAGTATTCCATCATATTCATATATCACAACTTGTTCAGCTATTCCTTAATTAATTGATGGGCATCCCATAAATTTCCAATTCTTGACCACCATAAAAAGAGCTGCTATAAATGTTTTTGTACATGTGAGTCCTTTTCCCATTTTTATGGTCTTTTTGGGATACAGACCTAAAAGTAGTATTGCTGGGTCAAAACATGTGCACAAATTTATAGCTCTTTGGGCATATTTCCAAACGAGCCTAGACATTTCTGACCTACTCAACCATCTTCCCAGAATTCCCTTATCAGCTTTTGAGGAGAGACAAGGTAACAAAGAGAGAGATAAACAGAAGAAAATAAGATGAAGAGAAAAACACAAGCATAACTCTAAATGGAATTTGGGATAAGCTCACCCATAAAATGGATGCAGATAATGGAATGGATTAGAAATTAGAATGCAACAACATATTGCTTACAAGAGACACACTTGAAACAGAAAGACACACATGGATTTAAAATAAAGGGCTCAGACAGAATTTAATATACTTCAGTTGAAGTAAAAAAGACAGAGGTAGCAATGATGATCTAGACAAAGCAAAAGGAAAAAGAGAAACAACTCAAAGAAGTAATGGGGGAAACTACATTTTTCTGAAAGGTATAATAGATAATGTAATAATATCAAAAATTTTACAGTAAGCTTCTCTGATAAATGCCTTATTCCTCAAATATATAATAAGTATAGAACTGAGTCAAATTTATAAAAAAATAAGAGCCATAACTCAATTGGAAAATGAACAAAGGATATGAACAGATAGTCTTCAGAAGAAGAAATCAAAGATATATATAGTCATATGAAAATGATTTAAATCACTATTGATTAGAGAAAGGCAAGTTAAAACAACTCTAAAGTATCACATCACACATATCAGAAATGACAAAAGCTGGAAAAATAGGTATACTGATGACAATATTGGAGTATTGTACTGTTCCAAACATTCTGGGGAACAATTTGGAACTATTCCCAAAAGGCTATAAAACTGTTCATACCCTTTTCACCCAGAAATACCACTACTAGTTCTCTATCCCAAAGAGATAAAATACTTATATGTTTGAAACAATTTACAGCCACTCTTTTTATCGTGGTAAAGAATTGTAAATCAAGAGGATGCTCACCAATTGGGGAATGGCTGAATAAGTTATGGACTGACTTCTCAAGCGCCAAACAGGATAACGGAGGGTGGGAATGTCATACATAACTCCATACCCTAGACTTACACTGCCCTACCTTGAAGAGACCTCACTCGACTCTCTTCCCTTTCAATACACACAACTCTCTAAATGTAGCATAATAGACAGGCCAGCCTAAAAGGTCTAACTCTCCCTCCTTTTAGATGTTGCCTCTGGGCAGCCTTGGCTTAGAGACATTGGCAACAGTTACTTCCTTCCTGTCCCACAGGTCAACTCCTTTTCTCCCAAAATTGAGAAAATCAGCACAGCATCATGGATAAAGCTATCAGCCTAGGAAACACTGATTAAAATTCTACCTGAGATACTTGCTAGTTGAGTGTTCATGGTAATGGCACTTAATTGCTCTGTCTTGGCTTCCCCAAATGAAAAAAAAAATGATGATAATATACTACCTAAGCAATGAGGGTTTTTTTTTTTATGAGGATGGTATTTTGCATACTTATGTAAACCTGCAACAAAGAGATGAATTCAATGCCAGGCATCCATTTATTTATAGCATCAGGCAGAACCAAATACACAAAATAATTTCCTCTGGAAAATTCCAATCTCCCTAAAAATATACAACCAAACATATAAAAAAAATCAAAAGTTTTTTTTTTCAGGTAAGTATTTTTATCCATATAGTATCCACAGAATCACTTTACAACTGTGATATTATTTTATCACATATTATAATGGTGAGGTGTTACTTTTAAAAAAAGGTGAAGGATTGAGAGTCAGTATTTAAAGCAGTATAAGTAGTATAGTAGGTGGGAATTAGAATGTTGACTGCTAAGGGAGCAATTTCGCTTCATATTACAGATATAGCTAAATGTGGCTTCAACTAAGTAATAAATATCAGATTCATTTCATGGAAAATTAATGTAGGATAATCTATATTGGAGATCAAGAGTGTTTTGTTATAATTCTATCTCTGTGACTTTGGCCAAATCATGTAATGTTTCTGTGGCTCAGTTTCTTCATCTGCAAAATGAATAAACTATAGATATATAGACACGTACACATATACCTCCCTGACATTATGAGAAAAAGCTTTTTATGTTTAGTAAGATATTGTTATTGTAACCTAAATTATTCCATAGCAATAAAAAATTAAAATATCCATAATACCTGTACATATACACACACACATACACCACACACACACACACACATACACACACATACACACATACACACACACACACATCTTTATAATATTATATGTTTTTGGCTGGTTTTCTATGAGCAGAGATTGATGATACTGAAACCAAATCCTATATCCCATGATATTACACCCAGACACACACAGAGACACATACACATTTTAAGTATTGCTACCTAGAATATAGTTTTATTATGGTTTTAGAGCTGAAAAAAGACCTTAAAAGTTACCTCCTTGTCCAACCCTTTTGTTGTATGAAGCCCAAGGTCACACAAGCAGTAAATAGTGGATACAGGATCTTAGCCTGAACTAACATACTTGACTCTAAAGCCAATGCTTTTCTCAGTGTGCCAGATACTCTGTTGCTAGGGAATATTTTTTTCTCTATTCAAAGTTAACTGGCTTTATTAGTGACATACTGTTTGTGTTTCATTATCTCCATGCTTTGTCCAAGCTTATTAAATCAGATAGTAAGTACTTAAACCTGAGGATAATAAAGTTATTAATATCACTTATTCAGGAGTAAAACAAAGGAAAGAGCTCATGGTCTTCCAAAATGAAAACATCTATAAGTTGGGTGTAATTTGGATGTCATTTGCAATCCCAAATTGGTTCATAATTTAAATATTTTATTTTAAGGCCCAATAAAATTTGGGAAACAAATTGTAGAATTTAATCAAAAATGCCCAGATTTCAAAGCATGACCAGCACTTTCTATTATGAAACTTTAACTGGACCCTAAAAATAGAACTTTCCAACTGTCAAATAGTGAGCATTTTCATGAAAAAAAAGGATAGTTTTTAATATTTTTCAAAGCATAACTCTCAATAAATTAATCTCTTTGTAAGCAAAGCAAGCTCTTCAATTAGAGGAAAACAGCTTAATCTCTCTGTGGGAATGTCACTTGTTTATTTTGAAGGCATTTTTGTTGGAGTGTGAGAGGACATTTTACCATTTTGTTAAGTTTAGTTTTTAGTTTTTATATTTGGATGGATAATTAATTTGTAGTGGACTTTCACAAGGCCCTAACCCACAATATGACTAGTTCCCTCCTGATAAACTTCTTCCTTATCACCATGGAAACTCAGTTTGTATGTGGTGAATTACTGATCACTAGTTACTGAGCTGGACCATCTCCTGATAGAAGTTGCGTAAGTCAATACATGAATGAACTATGATTTTTATCAATGTATAACTCCATATATCAACATAGATATCAAATTATCTATAACATATATACTTAGAGAGTTTCCTAAGGCTCAAAGTTAAGTATCTCCCCCGCCCCATGTTCACATAGCTAGTAATCATCAGAGGTGGGTCTTCCTGACATCAAGTCTAGCACTCTAAAATACTACCTTTCTTAAATGTAATCAATATTAGTAAAAATAAATCCTTGAAAAATAAATCATTAAAAAATGAATCCTTACTTTAAACAACAGGCATATAGAATGTATTTGCAGAGCTTATTCTAAATTAAAGTCACACAATTTATATCAGTAGAAATTATGTCACCATTTCTGGTGGTCACTCTAGTGCCTTACAATTGTCAAACCTTGTAATTCTCTAATTCAGAATATCAAAATAGTGGTTATGCTTTAGATTACACAATACTATAGGTTAAAAAATATGACTTATTGAAACCTCTATGGGTGGCTCAAACCAGACTTCCTTCTTGCTGCTCTCCTTAGCTATAAGAAATGACTCAAATACATTTGGAGAAGCACCTCAAATTTCTGACTCCACATTGTCCTGCTGTCAAGATGACATGACTTAGGTTTAGCCCCAAATTTACCAAGTATGCTAACTCTAGATATGGCTTTCTGTATGTTTCACATTTGTCCCTGACTCCAGGGGTCCCAAAACGGAAGTTGACTGGAACTGAGCACAGGCTACATCCAGGGAACAATGGGGGGGGGGCATTGACTGGTACCCACTGTTTGCTATCAATTGTAGGTGAATGACCTGTAGTTTGGAAGACATAAATCTGACAGAAAAGACTGCAGAGCCAAGATATGACAGGATAAAGCATCCTTAGCTCTGTTTGGATTCAGATAACTCAGTTTTCCAACCATGCAGTATCAAATCTACCCCATAGTCAGACTCAGGAATAGTCAGGTGAGTAGCATTCCCTTTCAAAGGAACATAAGGGGGAAACTGAGCCAATAGACTGAGACTAAAATTGTCCTCCCAGCTTTTCCCAATACTGACTTCCCACTAGTATCACATTCTCTCTGAGTAGCTTGTGGCATATCTTAGATGGTGGGTTATTGATTCATTGATGTATTATTATGATCCATTAGACAACTCCAAATAAAATCATGAATTTTTTATGTCAAACAGCAAGTTTCACTAATCATAGGCTTAGGGAAAACTTTTCCAGGATTTGCATTTCAAATTCAAATTTGTCCTAGTGTAAAAAGTCAATCATTAGAAATTATTTCTATACACTTGCAAATGCTCATCAAGACAAAACCTAAACAACCTTTTTGGCAAGTTTACACATTAAAGCAATAACCAACAATAACCAAATTATTTTAGTGATAACCAAATTATGAAAAGTTGCTTGACATAACTGATACAAAAAGTTCACCAATTTGAAACTTGAACCAAACCCATTACCAATCAGGTGACTTCAGTTTTGTTAAATGCATTTCCAAATTACTTTACACAGAGAATCAACATCTGTTGATTAACAGATTAACATTAACATCTGTTAATGATTATTAACAGTTAAAACTATAACTTTAAAAAGATCTTGCTTACCCAAGTTCAGAGGCTAGCTTCATTACCTTGAGCAGGATGTACTAAACCTGGGTGATGCTTCCAGGCAAAGTTTGCCTAGGGCCCAAGGCCATTGCCAGGGGGGCCCATGCTGCAGCTGCTGCCCCTCCCCTCTTCTACCTTTCCCAGGTGGGGAAGAGTAAAATCAAAGGTGAGAGATAAAGGGTAAAACTCTCTTCTATGAGAAATACCCTCTTGAGTCAAGATACCCTCTTGACTCAAGGGAAGGGAAAGGGAGAAAAGAGTGGCCAGGGCTGTAAGGAGGAGTTTCAAAACTCCTTAATGATCAATCACAAAACCTCCAGAATCTGCCAGGATATGTTTAGTTGTCCTAACTTTTCCCTATAACCTCCATGAAGGAGAATTCAGGGGTGTAGAGGGAAGGGAGCAAGTAAGCTTCAGGGAACCAAAAAGCAACTGCAGTATGCCCCAATTCCCTAACACAGATAGAATTGACAGAATTGGGCATACACTTCCAGATAGGGCATCTGTCCTTGTTGTCTATGCTGCGGAAGGTGTACCCAGGTCCATGGCCTTGAACCTACCCAGTGGACTGAGAGCCAGAGAGCGTCAGATCAAGTGCTAGACAGCTTCATAACTGTTTGCCCGAAAAGCACCTCCAAGCCTTGGTGCTTGGAGAGTGACCCCAACTGCAGAGCAAGAAAGGAGGGCAGAGGGGAAGCTTACATACCTTCCAGTCTTGACTGGGGAAGAACTTGGAGTTAGGCAGTTTCCCCATATGGGCCACCAAAATGCTGAGGTGTAGGGGTTTAGGGGTGCTGGGACCCCAAAAGCACAACACACAGGTTCTTCCCCGGAAGAATTCGACCCAAGCTTTCTTTCGGACAAAGACAAAGTTTATTAAAGAACAGCCATATTTGGGCAGATTCTTAAGGAATCTGAACATTAGTGAGCTAGTGGCTAGATTCTAAGAATCTAAGCCCTGGCTAGATTATAAGAATCAGAGCTAGGGCATATAATCTTGACATTCACAAAGAGGAGTACAACATAGCATATAGAAACCAAAAACTCATCTTCCAATTAAATACAGAACTGGAAAGATTCAAGGACATCATGTCCAGTTCATTGCTTCCAAACCTCAGGATTGTTTTGATGAAAATGGTGAGGAAATTTAGGTACTGCCAAAGGAAAAACAAGAACTCTACAGGGTCTACCAGCAGGATAGGTCATCCATCTCTAACAGGGCACCATTTAACTCCATCAAAAGTAAACTACATGTGAAGATTAGAGAGATTCAGGATTCTTGACTCAGTAGGAGGGCAGATGAACTTCAATTTTATATTGATAGGGTAAAATGCCAAGAAGGATATTTATGGGCCAAAGACGTATGGTGCATCTCAACCACTTAACACTAATGGAGCTATACTGATCAGTGATGAGGATATGATTCTGGAGAGATGATCTGAACACTTCCATAGTGTTCTTACCACTGTCAGCAACCAATACTGAAGCCATGAGCCACATAACTCAGGTTGAAGTGAATCTCTCTGTAGCCAAACTTCAAACTGAAGAAGAAATTTTGAAAGTCATTAGGCTCCTCTCATGTGGCAAAGTGCCTGCTACTGATTTCATTCCAGGAGAGATTTACAAGGCAGGGGGTCCACTAGTTACAAAAAAAAAAAAAAAACTGACTGAGTTTTTTGGGTTTATATGGCAAGAAGAGGTTATCCCCCAGGAATTCAAGGATACCTCCATTGTCTTTCTCCACAAAAGAAAAAGAAATAGGTTGTCTTGTGACAATCACAGGGCAGTCTCCTTTTTAGTCATTGAAAGCAAAACTCTTACCAGAGTCCTCATTAATTGGCTAAGGGACCATTGATATGGTGTCTGCTGCTTGATAGCCCCAGAAGAAATGCCAGGAACAGAACAGAGGTCTGAATACAATGTTCATCACTCTGACCAAGGCCTTCATCAGTCAGTAGGTCTTATGGAAGATCATGGCAAATACTGGATGAATTCATCAGTATTGTATTCCAATTTCATGATGGTGTGCTTACACAGGTTCTTGATAATGGATGATGTCCTCACACTTTTGTAGTCACCAATAAAGTGAAGCAGGGCTGTGTGCTTTCTCCCATGCTTTTTAGAATGAAGCTTTCATCAATGCTGTCAGCCAACTTCAATAAGAACAAAAATGACATCAAGGTCAGCTATCACATTAATGGTACAAGCTATAAGCCAAGACTGAAGAGAAGGGAAGGGAAAGTTGGTGTACAACTTTTTGTTCATGGATGATTATGCATTCAGTGTCACCTCTGAGGCTTATATGCAAGGGAGGAAGGGAGGGATGAAGGAAGGAAGAAAGGAAGGAAGAGAGGGGGGAGGAAGGGAGAAGCGGGAGGAAAGGTAAAGTTATAGGTTAAAAAACTGACAAGATAAATTATTACATATTTGTGATATGTGATGTCAGTCAGTCGGTCAATAAAGATTTATTAAGCACCTACAATATGCCAGGAATTGTGTTAAGCCCTGGGACAAAGAAAGGCAAAGTCCCTGCTTTCAACAATTATGTATAAAAAGTTATATGTAGGATAAATTGAAGATAATCAACAAAAGAAAGCATTAGAATTAAAGAGAATCAGCAAAGGCTTCATATAAAAGGTGGGATTTTATCTGGAAATTGAAGAAAGCCAGGGAAGCCAAGAGGAGAGATGGGGAAGGAGGACATTCCAGTCATGGGAAACAGTCAGTGATAATACCTGGAGCTGAAAGAATAAAATACATTTCACTTACAGGTGGGGAGGAAAGGAACTTAGAGAAACCAATCTGCTTGATTCTTCCAACATTTAGGCATTTAGTAAGGGTCTTCCTTTCCCATTTTGATTTTTATTTTTTGAGTAGGGAAACTAGGCCATCTTTTTACCTCATTTTTTACCTGACCTTAAATCACTGAATGGGTGTTGCCTCAGACAAACTGAGACCTGGGAAAGACCTTAGCTTAAAAAAGACAAGGTCTCCCATTTCATCTGAGTCATCTATAGAACTCCTGACTATGTCTTAGTACTGAACTCAGATGATCCTGGAGGAGAGAGTAAGGCTGATGACTTTGAACAGCCCTGCCTCACTTAAATCCAATTCACTTGCAAGTCAAGACATCACCTTGTTGATGTCATCAGTGCTCTTTGAGAATGAAGAACAACAAATAAATAACAACAACTTAGGAAGGGTTCTTCTTTCCTAATAATAACAACTCATTTTTATAGTACTTTTCTAGTAGTAATTTTGTGAAGTGGAGAATGCAAATATTATGTTCATTTCACCTATTAATAAAACCAAGACTCAGAGAGATTGAATAACTCAGGGTAGCAAATCCCTACAAAATGTCAAAGCAAGGGCTACACTATCCTCATTTCAAGTCTTTCTGTTACACTGAGTTACATTTTTAGTTTAGAAAGACCCTTCTGGTTCACATAGAAAGTACTCCCTGTTATTAAGAGGAAGAAAGGTTTCATTTAGTGCCATTTATTTGGATGAACTCTTCATTTTGTTGTTATAATTCATAAAGCTATCTCTGCTTCAAACTAAATGGCAAACTATCTAATCATGTCTTCTATACTAAATTGTACTGGATATTATGTTGCCTTCTGGGATGATTTTATACTGGCCACATATGTCCTTGTTATTATCACATGGATTTTGTGCGCTTTAATACACGGATAATTTTGGTTTTATCGAATCTGGTATAATAATGACAAACAGCATTAATTAGAGGTTTTATTTCATGAGTGCTATTCACACACAAGTGAGAACAACTCATGTGAGAACAATTGTACTTTGCAAATTCTAACTCCAATATTTTGAAAAGGCTTAGGAAGTTGGTGCCAGTAAAATTTGTCAGTTTTCAATAAATTGGAATTAATTTCCAAAAATAAATAGGGTATAGATTTGGTAGAGAACAGACACAGAATATTCTGCGCATCATCTTTCTTATACCAGTGATGAGAAAAAGAAGACAGATAAACACATCTTAACAATAATGTTAATTCAGCCAAACACAATATAAAATATGTTAAATTATGGAGATCAATGAAGGTTGCTTGACTGGCCATTGATTTTAATGACCACATGTTCATAGTTCTTTAATATTTAGGCATATGCTGAGGAAATCTCATCAGGACTCTCACTCACCTGTGACCTCCCAAGCAAGCCATAGATACTGTTGGCTTTCGGAAGACAGAATTTCTACTAAAACAGGAAGGGGCTGTGTTTACAATATCATGAGGTATTTAGTTGGGCAATGAGGATCAATCAACAAGATATATACATCCATTCATCCATTCATCCATCCATATATACATATGCAAACACACATATATATGTACACACATATATACACATGCTATATATGTGTATATATACACATATATAATATGTTATACTACACACACCACATATACATATATTATGTGATACTATACACCCTATAAATACATACTACATATACATATGTGTGATTGAGTATATACATATATGGGTGTGTGAGTGTGTGTGTGTATGTGTGTGTGTGTGTGCATATACACACTTGTGAAGTGGGGTTCCACAATGGTTAGATGAGAAAGTCTGTGTTACAGGAAACAATAAATATCGGAATCACAGATAAGTTCTCAACCTGTTTTTCTTTTTAAGTTTTATTAAGGTTTTTCTTTTTTATATCACAAACATTTCTGGATTGTTTCCACTTCATAAAAGGTCTCTTTTAACAAAGTAAAATAATTAAGTGAAACTACTAAACAATGGCTTCATCTGGAAGTTACATGGAACATTTCACATTTGTAGCAACCCCCTCCCATCTCTGAAAATGATAGAAAGAGAGAGAGAGAGAAAGAGAGTATGAGAGAGAAAGTCATTCTACATCTATCATCTCTTATGGATAAAAAGTTTTATCATTGATACTCTGGAATTGTTATAGGTTTTTAAATCTTTCATAGTTGTCATTTTTTCTCCATCAATTTATTTATTTTTAGTTTTCAACATTCACTTCCACAAGATTTTGAGTTCCAAATTTTCTCCCCATGTCAAGCCTCCCCCCATCCCAAGATGGCATGCATTCTGAATAAGCCATCCCCTAATCTGCCCTCTCTTCTGTCACGCCCCGCCTTGCTTCTCTTATACCCTGCCTCTTCTATTTTCCTGTAGGGAAGAATAGATTTCTATACAGCATTGCCTGTATATCTTATTTCACAGTTGCATGTGTAAATAATTTTTAACATTTGTTTTTAAAACTTTGGGCTCCAAATTTTCTCCCTTCCTTCCTCCTCTCCCACCCTCATTGAGAAGGCTAGTGACTTGATACAGATTATACACGTATAGTCATGCAAAATACTTCCATAGTTGTCATGTTGTGGAAAACTAACTATATTTCCCTTCATCTTATCCTCTCCCTTGTTTATTCTATTCTCTTTTGACCCTGTCCCTCCTCAGAAGTGTTTGCTTCTGATTACCCCCTCCCCCAATCTGCCCTCCCCTCTACTATCCTGGTGCTCTCTTATCCCCTTCCCCCATTTTTCTGCAGGGTAAGATAGATTTCCATACCCAATTGAGTGTGTATGTTATTTTCTTCCTTAAGCCCAATCAGATGAGAATGCATCACTCATTTCCTCAGGTTTTTCCCCTTCTCCTCCACTGCAGAAGGCTTTTCTTGTCTGTTTTATGTGAAATAATTTATCCCATTCCACCTCTCCCTTTCTCCTTCTCCCAATATGATTCTCTCATCCCTTAATTTTATTCTCCAGATATCACCCATTCCTCTTCAACTCACCTTGTGCCATCTATCTATCTATCTACCTATCTCTCTCTCTCTCTCTCTCTCTCTCTCTCTCTCTCTCTATCTAATTTTTTTCCTCCAACTACCCTAGTATTGACAAAGGACTCATGAGTAACAAATATCTTTCCATGTAGGAATGCAAACAGTTCAACTTTAATAAGTTCTTTATGATTTCTCTTTCCTGTTTCCCATTTCATGCTTCTGTTGAGTCTTGTATTTGAATGTCAAGTTTTCTATTCATTTCTGGTCTTTTCTTCAAGAATGCTTGAAAATACTCTATTTCACTGAATGTCCATTTTCCCCCTGAAAGATTATACTCAGTTTTGCTGAGATTCTTGCCTTTAATCCTATCTCCTTTGCCCTCTGGAATATTATATTCCAAGCCCTCCAATGCCTTAATGTAGAAGCTACTCAATCTTGTGTTATCCTGATTGTGTTTCCACAATACTTGAATTGCTTTTTTCTGACTGCTTGCAATATTTTCTCCTTGACCTGGGATCTATGGAATTTGGCTACAATAAAAGCTTTCCTTTGGAGATCTCTTTCAGGGTGTGATTGGTGGATTCCTTCAATTTCTATTTTACCCTCTGGTTCTAAAATAATAGGGCAATTTTCCTTGATAATTTCTTGAAAGATGATGTCTAGACTCTTTTTTTGATCATAGCTTTCAGAGAGTTCAATAATTTTTAAATTATCTCTCTTGGATCTATTTTCCAGGTCAGTTGTTTTTCCATTGAGATATTTCACATTGTCTTCTATTTTTTCATTCTTTTGGTTTTGTTTTCCAATGTTTTGATTTCTCATAATGTCACTAGTTTACAATTGTTCCATTCTAATGTTTAAGGATGTATTTTCTTCAGTAAGCTTTTGGACTTCCTTTTCCATTTGGTCTGAGATCCTTGTGGCTGCCCAGTACAAGAAGGTCGATGAGTTCCAGATGGGCATCCTCATCTACAAGTTCCTGCACCAGCCCAACCCTTTCTAGTACTGGGTACTGCTGCAGCAGCAGGACTACTAGGCAGATGACCTGCCCCCTGTGCCTGCCCTGTCCCTCTACCCTTCTGGCCTACAGCAGCTGGCCCACAGGCTGCTGGAGGCTGACCCCATGAAGCAGCTGTGCATCATGGAGGCCAAGTGGGCCATGCAGTACCTACTGTGGGAACCATGGTGCGAGCTGCTGCAGGGCCCACTGCAGAAGTGGCTCACATTAAGCACACCCTGATCATGATGAAGCTGACTGAGAAGGCACTGGATGACTAGGCCACTGCAGAGCTGGAGGACTGGTTCTGCTGCCAGTACCTGGCCTCTGTGGAGCCCACAGCCCTGCTGCAGACCCTGAGGCTGCTGCAGCCACTGTGAGCACCCTGGCTGGGAAGGTGCCTGGAGCAGGGGACACACAGACAGACAAATCAAGAGATGTGCATGGGCACACACATGGAACCAGGAGGGTGCCTGGAGTCAGGACACACACACACACACACATACAAACACTCACATGCACAGGAGCGAGGGACCCCCAAAGTGTGCCCCTCCCCCCTCTTCATACACACTCACACACACACACATACACACTCACACACACACAGTCAGGAGGTGGGGGCACCATGATCCCCTCTAAGGGTTGCAGACCCCATCTCACCATGAAGCAGCAAACCAAACCAGCAACTGGTTTGGGACTGGCTGAACACCATACTTCTGTCCATCATGGGTGGCACAAAGATGTGGACCCCAACCTGGGCTCCTCCCAGACCTCCAGAGCAGAAGGGATCTCTGTGTGTCCTAGCCTAGCTCCTAATTTTGAGTGTTTGCTTGGTTGGTTTTTTAAATGGAACTGATTTCATCTTTTAAAAAAATACAATTGGCCAAATGAGGAAGGAGGCACAAAATCTAATAGAAGAAAACAATTTGTTAAAAATTAGAATTCGGCAAATGGAAGCTAATGACTTTATAAGAGAGCAAGAATCAGCCAAACAGAAACAAAAAAAAATGAAAAATAGATGAAAACATAAAATACCTCATTGGTAAAACAACTGGCCTGGAAAATTAATCCAGGAGAGACAATTTAAAAATTATTGGTCTACCTGAAAATCACGATGAAACAAAGAGCCTGCACAGTATCTTTCAGGAAATCATAAAGGAAAGATGCCCTGAGGTCCTAGAACCAGAGGGTGAAATAGCCATAGAAAGAATCCACTGATCACCTCCTGAAAGAAAATCCAAATTGAAAATGTCAAGGAATATAGTAGCCATATTCCAAAATTACCAGGTCAAAGAGAAAATACTGCAAGCAGCCAGAAAGAAACAATCTAAATATCATGGAACCACAGTTAGGATTACACAGGACCTTGCAGCTTCTACATTAAAAAGACCATAGGTTGTGGAACATGATATTCCATAAGGTAAAGGAGCTTGGATTACAGCCAAGGATCAACTAACAGCAAAAATGAGCACGATCTTTCAGGGGAGGAAATGGATATTCAATGAAATAGGGGACTTCCAAATCTTCCTGATAAAAAGACCAGAGCTCAACAGAAAATTTGATCTTGAAAGACAAGACTCAAGAGAAACATAAAAAGTAATTGGGACAGAAAGATACAATATGTTGTTAATAAGGGCTAACTTTTTACATCCCTAAAAGAGAAGATGACACTTGTAACTCTTGAGAACTATATTGTTATTACACCATGTTAAAGGGGGTGGATATAAGTTGACTTTGATGTAATGATAAAAATAATCAATCAAATGGGTTAAATGGATCCAAGCAAGAGGATTAATCTGATCTAAGAAAACATACTGAGAGAAAGGAGGAGGCAGACAAGGGTAAATTACATTACAAGAAAAGACACAAAAACCAATTACAGCAGAGGGAAAGAAGGGAGGGAGATGAGCATTGTTTGAACCTTACTCTCATCAGATTTGGCTCCAGAAGGGAATAACCTAATCAGTTAGGTATAGAAATCTAAGTTGCCCTATAGGCAGCAGGAAGGAAAAGGGGAAAGAAAAATGAGGGAGGATAGAAGGAAAGGAAGAAGCAGTAAGGGTAAAGGGGAAGAAAAGGGAAGGGGCTAATAGAAGGGAGGAGGTGCTGAGGGAGGCGGTGGTCAAAAGCAAAACACTAGTGAAGATGGAAAAGGAGAAAGGAGAAGGGAAAGAATAAACATGGGGGGGATGGATGCAGAGAAACACAAAGACAGTAATCATAACTGTGAATTTGAGTGGGATGAACTCTCCCATAAAATGGAAGTGGATAGTAGAATGGATTAAAAACCATATCCTATAATATGTTGTTTACAGGAAACACATTTGAAAAGAGCAGCACACACAGGGTAAAGGTAAAAGGCTGGAAGAGAATATATTATGCTTTAGCTGAAGTATAAAAAAGCAGGGATAGCAATCTTGATCTCAGACAAAGCAAAAGCAAAAATAGATCTTATCAAAAAAAGTAAGGAAGGAAACTACAACCTGCTAAAAGCCACCATAGACAATGAAGTAATATCATTACTAAACATATATGCACCAAATGGTATAGCATCCAGATTCTTAGAGGAGAAATTCAGGGAGTTACAGGAAGAAATAGACAGCAAAACTAGTGGAGGACCTCAACCTCTCTCTTTCTGAACTAGATAAATCTAACCACAAAATAAACAAGAAAGAAGTTAAGGAGGTTTAAAGAATATTAGAAAAGTTAAGTATGACAAACCTCTGGGGAAAATTGAATGGGGATAGAAGGGAATATACTTTTTTTCTCAGCAGTACTTAGCACATGCACAAAAATTGACCATGTACTAAGGCATAAAAACCTCACAATCCAATGCAGAAGGGCAGAAATATTAAACACACCCTTTTCAGATCACGATGCAATAAAAAAAATATGTAATAAAGAACCATGGAAACATAGACTGAAAAATAATTAGATACTAAATAATCTAATCCTAAAAAATGATTGGGTCAAACAACACATCATAGAAACAATCAATAATTTCATTCAAGAGAATGACAATAACGAGACAACATACCAAAACTTATGGGATACAGTGAAAGCAGTTCTTAGGGGAAGCTTTATATCTTTAATTGCTTACATAAATAAAATTAAAAAAGAGGATATCAATGAATTGGGCATACAACTAAAAAAACTGGAAAAAGAACAAACAAAAGAAAAGAACTTAATTAAATACCAAATTAGAAATATTGAAAACCAAAAGAAAAATTAAGAAAATTGAAATTAAGAAAACTATTGAACTAATCAATGAAACTAAGAGCTGGTTTTACCAAACAACAACAACAACAATAAAATAGATAAACCTTTGGTTAATTTAATTAAAAAAAAAGAAAGAAGAAAACCAAATTACCAGTATCAAGAATGAAAAGGATTAATCCACCACCAAGGAAGAGGAAATTAAAACAATTAATTAGGAAGCATTTTGCCCAACTGCATGCCAACACATTTGACAATCTTAGTGAAATGAATACATATTTACAAAATATGAATTGCCCAGATTAACAGAAGAGGAAATAAAATACTTAACCCCATCTCAGAAAAAGAATTTGTACAAGCCATTGATGAACTCACTAGGAAAAAATCTCCAGGGCCAAATGTATTTACAAGTGAATTCTATCCAACATTTAAAGAACAATTAATTCCAATACTATATATAAATTAATAAAAAAAAGGATAACTGACAACTCCTGCTTATTTTCCAGTGACTGAGTTCCTAACCAGTTTCTAATAACTGTAGCTGTACCCAGGATGGTTAGCTCATTGAGACTCAGGGAAAGCAGGTTTTTGTTATAGTAGTTATCCCTTTCAATAGGCTTATAAAGGAGATCAACAGATACCATTCAGGTTTTTTGAATTTTCTCCATTTTTCTGTTCAGGTGAGAAAACAGATCACAAAAGAGCAAGCTTGTGTTGGATAGAGCAGATGGAGGTGAGCAGCTTATGAAAATAAGTCTCCTTTCAGGAACTAATAATGTTTGCTTTGGAGTAGAAGCCCCAAAGACTTTCATGAACTCATCCACAGCTTTTAGAGCCCAAGTCAGAGCCTAGAGACCTGATGGTAGGCATTCATAAACCCCAAAATGACAGCAGGAAAAGATTTCATAGATTTTACAATGATGCATGAGTCAGAAGGAGCCATGAGTGTGCCAACTAATTTTAAGAGAGGAAGTAGTAGACAATTTTCCTTGAACTCCAACTTCCTGATTACAGAAAAAGAGATTCTGATATTTTAAGGCATTTTCACCCTCGAATCTATCCTTTTAACCACAGAAAAAAATGTTGTAAATCACTATTGATTAGAGAAATGCAAATCAAAATGACTGTGAGGTACCATATCATACCTATCAGATTGGCTAACATGACAAAAGAAGACAATGATAAATGTAGGAGAAGATGTGGGAAAATGAGAACACTAATACATTGTTGGTGGAGTTGTGAAATGATCCAATCATTTTGAAGAGTAATTTGGGGCTATGCCCAAGGGCTATAAAATTGTGCATACCCTTTGATCTAGCAATACCACTTCTAGGTCTGTATCCCAAAGATATCATATAAATGGGAAAAGGAACAACATGTACAAAAATATTTATAGCAGCTCTTTTTGTGGTGGAAAAGAACTGGAAATTGAGGGGATGCCCATCAATAGAGGAATGACTGAACAAGTTGTGGTATATGAATGTAATGGAATAATATTGTGCTATCAGAAATGATGAGCAGGCAGAATTAAAAAAAAAAAAACTTGGAAAGACTTACATGAACTGATGTAGAGTTAAATGAGCAGAACCAGGAGAACATTGTACACAGTAACAGTCACATTATGGGATGACTGACTTTAATAAACTTAACTCTTCATAGCAACACAGGAATCTCAGAAAACTCCAACAGATTCATGATGGACATTGATATCCACACCCAGAGAAAGAAATATGGAGTCTGAATGCAGATGGAAACATACCATTTTCTCTCCTTTTCCTTTTTTTTGGTTGTCTTATTGCTTCATTCTCATTGTTCCTTCCATTAGTTCTAATTGTTCTTTACATCATGACTAATGAGAAAATATGCTTAATATGAATGTATATGTAGAGCCTATTTTGGATCTCGGAGTGGGGAGGGAAGAAATGGGAAGAGGAGAAAATTTAGCAAAACCTTATGGAAGTGAATGTTGAAAACTAAAAATAAATTTAAACTTAAAAAAATAAAATAAAACATTTGTTCTAGATGATGGCATGAAAGTTCTTTAAGAAGCCTATCTCTCCCACTTATATTCCAGCAATGACCAAAAAAGGAGCACAGAATTGAATAGTGATCAATAAATCTAAGGGAAAACATAAGCAGGATCCTTCATCTAACCTAGAACTACACAAAATTAGCCTGAAACTACCAGAGGGGTTGAAATTACATTCCTACCAGCAATGCAAATAGCTACCTACCAGAATGAATAGACAGTGAATCAATGAGTCAATGAAAACAAAAAAGCATTTCTTAAGCCTTCCTCATGCAAAGAACTGGGAATGCAAATACAAAAGTGAAAAGTTTCTGGCTCCAATGAGCTTATATTCTAACAGAGGCAAAGGAAAACACATATAGGGGAGTGGAGGCCAAGGCAGAGTGTTTTGGCTTGGAAGGTTACAGAGATGACTAGCAGAGTCAAAGGGAAATCAACTGACATTTCCAAAAATAATGGCTGAGGCCACCACTAATCAGAATATGCTGGGAATAGGAGTGGGGGAGCACAGAATAAGAGTTATAGGGCTAAAAAGGTTAAATCTGGTTTCTGGTGAAGAGATGACCTGGAGATCAAAGAAGACTAAATAAATGGCAAATTAATGGGAATGTATCAAGTTAATATGGAGGCAGCATGTGAAATGTTTGCAACTGTTGTCTGAATGACAGAGGCCACTACTATTTAAAGCTCTAAATAGGTTTGTGTAGGAATGTGCCAGTATGCCAATTTAATTATAATACTGAAAAATGGTATCAGAGACTATATTCTAGACTCTTGTTTAAATATCATTTTGGATGAGAACAGGGAGGAACTGAGTCTGTATGTCATGGAGATGAAAGGAGGGAAATATGTGCCTTGATGGGCAAGAAATCATAGGACCGGGGCAGAGCCAAGATGGTGGAGGGAAAGCAGGGACTGTCTTGAGCTCTCTCCCAAAACCCTCCAAATACCTAAAAAAATGTCTCTAAACAAATTCAAAAGCAGCAGAACCCACAAAAAGACAGAGTAAAACAAATTTCCAGCCAAAGACAGCCTGGATGGTTGATCAGAAAGGTATATCGTGCCGGGCAGAGTGAGGGGAACAGTTCAGTGTGGGTACACAGGCCATAGAGACCCTGGAGCAGGCCTCAGAAGACTGAATCACAGGCAGCTGTGGTGGTTTTCAGACTTCTCAACCCCTGAATGCCAAAGACTACTTAGAAGGTCAGTGGGAAAAGTCTGTGACTATGGTGAGAGAGGAGTTAGGTCTCAGCCAAGTCTCCAGCTCAGCCCGGGGCTGCGGCTTTTTCTTGAGCTTTTGGCCCACAGACTGGAGGGGAATCGAGTGGCTGATCAGAGGGGGATTGCAGGGATCTCTTTGCCAGTGCTGAGGCAGGAATCTCTTGCTTTACCAGTGCTTGGAATTGGATCGCAGTTCTGAGGGGCAGTCCTGGGGCGAGGAGGAACGCTGATGGGGTGGAGCTTGTTGTGGTAGTGGAGAGAAAACACCTCGCCCCTTATCATACCACCTTGGAAGAAATGAAAATTTACAGGTTCCTAGAAGTACCTCTGAAAACAGCTGTACAAACCCCCAAAGCTTGGGACAGTACACTCTTCACATTGGAAGCAGACTTTTACCTTAACAAAGAGTTTAAAACTCAAGTAATTGGCCAGGATCATGAGTAAGCAGTGCAAAAAGAGTGAGACTATATTATCTATCTTTGGTGGCAAAGAAGATCAAAACATACAACCAGAAGAAGACAACAAAGTCAAAGCTCCTACATACAAAGCCTCCAAGAAAAATATGTGAATCAATCCCAGGCTTTGGAAGAGGTCAGAAGGGATTTTGAGAAGCAAGTAAGGGAAGTAGAGGAAAAACTGAGAGTGATGCAAGAAAATCATGAAAAACAAGTCAACATCTTGCTAAAGGAGACCCAAAAAATACTGAAGAAAATAACACCTTAAAAAATAGCCTAACCCAAATGGCAAAAGAGGTCCAAAAAGACAATGAGGAGAAGAATGCCCTGCAAAGCAAAATTGGTCAAATGGAAAAGGAAGTCCAAAACTTACTGAAGAAAATACTTCCTTCAAAATTAGAATAGAGCAATTAGAAGCTAGTGACTTTATGAGACATCAAGACACTGTAAAACAAATCAAAAAGAATGAAAAATTAGAAAACAATGGGAAATATCTCATTGGAAAAACAACTGACCTGGAAAATAGACACAGGAGAGAGAATTTAAAAATTATTGGACTATCTGAAAGTCATGACCAAAAAAAGAACCTAGATATCATCTTTCAAGAAATGATCAAGGAAAACTGTCCTGATATTTTAGAACCAGAGGGCAAAATAGAAATTGAAAGAATGCACCAATCTCCTCCTAAAAGCGATCCCCAAGGGAAAACTCCCAGGAATATTATAGCCAAATCCCAGAGTTCCCAGGTCAAGGAGAAAATATTACAAGCAGCCAGAAAGAAACAATTCAAGTATTGTGGAAACACAATCAGGATAATACAAGATTTAGTTGCTTCTACATTAAGGGACTGCAGGGCATGGAATATAATATTCTGGAGGGCAAAGGAGATAGGATTACAACCAAGAATCACCTACCCAGCAAAACTGAGTATAATCCTGCAGGGGAAAAATGATCATTCAGTGAAATAGAAGATTTTTAAGCATTCCTGATGAAAAGACCAGAGGTGAATAGAAAATTTGATTTTCAAATACAAGACTCGAGTGAAACATGAAGAGGTAAACAGGAAAGAGAAAATCATAAGAGACTTATTAAGGTTGAACTGTTTACATTCCTGCATGGAAAAATGATGTTTGTAACTCATGAGGCCTTTGTCAGTATTAGGGTAGTTGGAGGGGAAAAAATTATATGTATGTATATATAGATATAGATAGATAGAGGGCACAGGGTCAGTTGAAAATGAAGGGGTCATATCTGGAGAATAAAAGTAAGGGGTGAGGGAGGATTATACTAGGAGAAGGAGAAAGGGAGAGGTAGAATGGGGTAAATCATCCCACAAAAAAAAAACAGAAAAGAAAAGGCTCTTACAGTGGAAGGGAAATGGGGGAAGGTGAGAGGGAATGAGTGAATTTTATTCTCATAGGATTTGACTTAAGGAGGGAATAACATACACACTCAATTGGGTATGGAAATCTGTCTTACCCTACAGGAAAATGGGGGGAAGGGGACAAGAGAGTAGGGGAATGATACAGAGGAGGGCAGATTGGGAAAGGGAGTAATCAGAAGCAAATACTTTTGAGGAGGGTCAGGGTCAAAAGAAAGAATAGAATAAATGGGTGGGCAGGATAGCATTAAGGGAAATAGAGTTAGTTTTTCACAGCATGTCTACTATGGAAATGTCTTGCATAACTGCACGTATATAACCTATATTTAGTTGCTTGTCTTATCAATGAGGGTGGGTGGGGAGGGAGGAAGGGAGAAATTTTGGAACTCAAAGTTTTAAAAACACATGTTTACAAAAATGTTTTCACATGCAACTGGGAAATAAGAAATACAGGAAATGGGGTACAGAAATCCATCCTGCCCTACAGGAAAATTGAAGGGGAAGGGGATAAGAGAAGGGGGGAGAGATAGAAGGGAAGGCAGACTAGGGGAAGGGGTATTTAGAATGCATGCCAACTTGGGGTGGGGGGAGGGGAGAGATGGGGTGAAAATTTGGAACTCAAAATCTCGTGGAAGTAAATGTTGAAAACAAAAAATAAATAAAAATTACCATTAAAAAAAAGAAATCATAGGACCATAGACTTAGAGCTGGAAGGGCATTTGGTAGTCATCTAATGCAGAAGCATTTGTTTCCATGAAGAGGAATTGGTAGGAGAAACTGGAATTTTAGCCATTCTTTGAACTACAAGCATGTTCCTCATAACTGCTTCCCAGAGCTAAATGAATCAATAAAGTATTTAGACAAGTCAAAGTGGTACAATCAGAAGACTTCAAAGGTGGGATTTGAACCCAGGCCCTCAGGTTCTAGGGTTAGTCACTTAATCAATAAACATTTATTAAGCTTTTACTGTGTGTCAGACAATGTGCCAATTGCTGTGGAAAATAAGACAGAAGACATATCCTGTTCTCAAGGAGTTGCAGTCTAATGGGGAAGAGAACATGTAAACAAGGTAATATGGGATACATTTAAAACAACCCCAGAAAGAAGACATTAACATTAAGAGATACTATGAAAGTCTTTTTCTAAAAAGTGGAAATTTCACAGTTTGTTTACTGAAACCAAGGAAACCAGGATGTGGAGATTAGAAGAGAGAGAATTCTGGGATTGTTGAGCAGCTAATGAAAAGGAAGGTGTGAATGCACGGAGTGTTGTGAGGGATAGCAAAGAAACCAATTTTGATGGATCATAAAATACCTGGTGTGGGGGAAGATCATAAGGTATAAGAAAGACTAGAAAGGTGTGAAGGGTCCAGTATATACAGGACTTTTTGGCCAAATAGAGGCTTTTATATTTTATTTTATCAGGAGCCATTATATTCAATTGAAGTATGTAGGGGGAGTGATGTAGTCAGGTAAACATTAAGATCAATCTAGCAGTTCAATGGAGAATGTACTGGAGTGAGGAGAGACTAGAGGCAGGGACATAAACCAGAATATTACACAAACAGTCAAGGCATGAGGTTAAAATGGAATGAATATAAAACGTGTAAAGAAGGCAGAATTGATAGAATATAACAGTTAATTAGATATAGGAGGTAACAGAGAGCAAGGAATCAATAATGACAAATAAGTTGAGCACCTGGAGGATTGGGAGGAAGATAATGTCTTCAAGAGTAAATGAGGGGGCAGGAGGTGGTGCAGTGAATAGAGCACTGGCCCTGAAGTAAGGAGGAACTGAGTTCAAATTTGACCTCAGACCAACCACTTGACACTTACTAGCTGTGTGACCCTGGGCAAGTCACTTAACCCCAATTGCCTAAAAAAATTTTAAAAAAGGATAAAAAAAAGAGTGAATGGAAAGTTAGGAGGAAGTGGAGGGCTTGGGAGAAAGATGAGTTCAGTTTTCAACATATTTAGTTTAATATGTCTATGAAAATCTGGGTTGACTTGTTGAAGAAGAAATTGGACATGTGAGACTAGAGGACTGAAGAGGGGTTAGGGCTAGATAAACAGATCTGAGAATCATCTTCATAGAAAAGACAATTCATGATGTAATCAATGAGCAAAATAGAATAGAAGGAGATGAGAAGAAGCCCAAGGACAGAGATTTGAAGGATGTGAACTTGTAATGGAGCCAGCTTGTATCTGCTGTTGAAAAAGAACAGAGCAGAATATTAGAAGTTATTTTTAAATTTTCATGGTGGGAATTTACAAATGCCTCAGAAATTGACAAACATAAAGATAATGAGAATGAGACAACATATCCAAATTTGTGGGATGCAGCCAAAGCAATACTTAAGGAGAAATTTATAACTTTAAAAGCTTATATTAATTAAAAAAAAAGACTAAATCATTTTTGGTATACAATTGGGTATATAATTAAAAAAAAACCCTAGAAATGGAACAAATTAAATGTCCCTAGTTAAATTCCAAAATAGAAATCCTGAAAACCAAAGGAGAGATTACTAAAATGGAATGTTAAAAAAAAATTGAACTAATGATTAAAAGTATGAACAAGTTTGATAAAAACAAACAAACAATAAAATTGGTAAACTATTCATCAATTTGATTAAAAAAGAAAGAGGAAAATCAAATTACTAGTATCAAAAATGAAAAAGTAAATGTGCCACCAATGAAGATAAATTAAAGCAATTATTTGAAGCTATTTTGCCTAATTATATGCCAGTGAAAATCATAATCTAAGTTAAATGGATGAATATTTACAAAAATATGAATTGCCCAAATAAAAAAAAGAGGGAATAGAATGCTTAAATAACCCTATCTTAGAAAATAATTTGAACAAACCATATATGAGCTCACTAAGAGAAAAAATCACTATGACAAGATGGATTTACAAGTGAATTCTACCAAATATTTAAAGAAAAATTAATTCCAAGATTATCTCAACTATTTGAAAAACTATAGACCAACTTCCCTAATAAATATCATTGCAAAATATTAAATATAATATTAACAAGGAAATTATAGCAATATATCAAAAGATCATATGCCATGGTCAGTTGAGATTTATACCAGGAAAGCAGTACTGCTTCAATATTAGGAAAACTCTAAACATAATTGACCATAACAGTATCAAAAACAACAAAAATTGTGTGATTATATAAAAAGATGCAGGAAAATTAGCAAAACAACACCCATTCCTTTTAAGAAAAAAAAGAAAGCATGGGGAAAATGGAGGCTTTCTTAAGAACAATAATTAGTATACATCAATAATAAAGAGCAAGCATTATCTGTAATTTGAATTAACTAGAAAACTTTCCAGTAAGATCAGGGTGAAACAAGGATTTCCATTATGACCAATATTATTGACATATAGGAAACTGAGCCAAATTTATGAAAATAACAGCCATTCCCCAACTGATGAATGATCAAACATATGAACAGATAGTTTTCTGAAGAAATCAAAATTATCAATACTCAGATGAAAATATGCTCTAAATCACTGGTGGTTTGAGGAATGCAAATTAAAACAACTCACATGCTATCTTATACTAGTCATATGGGCTAACATTATAGGAAAAGAAAATGACAAATGCTGGAAGGAATGTTGAAAAATTGGGACACTAATGCATTGTTGGTGCAGTCGTGAAATAGTCCCAAGCATTCTAAAGAGCAATTTGAAACTATGCTCAAAGAGCTATAAAACTGTGCACACCCTTTGATCCAGCAATACCACTGCCAGGTCTATATCTCAAAAAGATCAAAGGAAAAGTGGAAAAATAACTTTATGTAAAACAAAAACCTTATAACAGCTCTTTTTCTGGTGGCAGAGAACTGACAATTGAGAAGATGCTCATCAGTTGGGGAATGGTTGAACATTATATAATTGTGATGGAACACTTTTGTGCTATAAGAAGTGATGAGCATGTTAGTTTCAGGAAAAAAAAAACCTGAGAAGACTCATAAGAATTGATGAAAAATTAAATGAGCAGACCCAAGAGAATACTGTATTCAATAATAACAATATTGTAACAATGATCAACTTTGAAAGACTTAGTTACTCTAAGCAATATAGTGATCCAAGACAATTCCAAAGGACTTATGATGAAGAATATTAACCACCTCCAGAGAGACAACTGATGAACTCTGAACGCAGATTGAAGCATACTCTTTTCACTTATTCTATTTTCAATATATGTATATATGTGTTTATATACATATATATATGATAACCTGGCTAACATGGAAGTATATTTTGCATTGTTTCATGTGTATAATTTATATAATATTGCTTGAGTGAATGCCTGGATGGAAAGAGAGAATTTGAAACTTAAAATTTTTTAAACAATAACAAAATAAAATATTAAAAAAACTGACAAATGCTACAAATTGGGACTTGATATATTGTTCTGTTGATTGCCCAAAGTTAAAAAAGCAATGGGAAAAAAGTTAATAATCCAGGGTGAACTTAAAATTATTTAACATATACATTCATTTTAAAGAGTCAATTGTTAAACATTTACTAGTACACCCCTGGGAAGATTTAGCAAAGAGGCTGAGGAGTATTCATACTGAGGAGAACCAGTAGATCCCAGTGTCACAATTCCTAGAGAAAAAAGAATATTAAGCAAAAGAGAGTGATCAGTAGCAACAAAGGGGACAAAGAGATCAAAAGGTTGTAGACTGAGAATAAGATACCAGAGTTGCTAATTAAGAAATCACCGATAACTGGAGAGTGTAGTTCCTTTGGATAATGAAGTTGGAATTGTTAAGAAGAGTGTTAAGAAGACAGTGATAGCAGAAAAAGTAGAAGCACCTATTGAAGATAGCCTTCTCATGGAGTTTAGTCATGAAGACGAGAGAAAAAGAATGATAATTACCTGGGTTTGATAACATAACAATTTTTTGAGGATGAGGTGGCATATCTTTGTAAGCAGTAGTAAAGTAGCCCAGTAGGTAGAAAAAGAGTGAAGAATGAAAAAAAATAGCAAAATAGTAGGGATAAAAGGAGGTGTAATCTGGTAGTTAAGAAGGGACAGAACATGATCATTGCTGTTTATCTTTTATTTCCAAGGAAGATCAATAACATCATGGAGTCTTGACTTGACCGGAATTGGATTTAAGTGAAGGAGAGTTATCGAAGTGCAGTGGCAAGAAAAAAAAGTCAAAATTACTGGCAGTGGTCTAAGATACAGTGGATGACCTTGGTGTCTTCCATGTCTGCCAAATTCCAAGTACTCCCCAGTGCCTGCTTTAGCCACCTTTATAGCTTTTGGAACAAATTGTTCTCATAAACTCTCATATATGGAGGGGTCTTCACATGCTTGGGGTAGAAATCCCACTAACTCACCAATGGGTTTGAGTCCTGTTGGTTACACTCAACTTGCTTTACTCTGCTGAGGCAGTTTTACTGGGGTGTGGCCACTGCAAGAGAAAGGCACCTTTTCATGTGAAACATAGGTCACTGAATTTTCCTTATGCATGCTGCAGAACTAACACACCATACTGATATAGCCTTTGAGATGACCTCCACACCACAAAAAATGTATGCATGTCAGAAAAGTTTTTAGCTTTTAGCCATGGTAAACTTCAATGATATAGTTATTAAAACAATAATTCATGCCCAAATGGTTATACACTTACATCTTCCAATTTTCTGACTTTAGCATTGCAGACTCTTCTGCTTTTTAGTCTGCATTAGAATATTACAGTAGCAGGAAGAAAACTTTGGAAGTTTTTATGTGTTTTTGCCCCCAAAATATGAACAAAATAATAGTTGAGTTGGATCCAACTTCTTGGTCTGTACTATAGTTAAAATTCAGTTCTTCCAATAATATCTCTCTATTGAGGCAGATTTCCCTGTTGTCAAATCTCATTTATAGATATAGTCTATTTTCCTGATATTTAGAGTTTTAATGAAAATGAAGTATGCATATAGTTTAATGCATTTCAGTTACTTTTGAATACATTCCATATATCACTGTGCCATATTAACATTGCCCAGATTTATCTACTAGATCTCTATTCATTCCATATAAATAAGTCATAATGTTATAAACATTAAACATGTATTATGCTATATTTGATTTTTAAAAGGCAGATGAAGGGAAAAACAAACTAATTCAATCACATTTCAATTATTATAAACATTGCAGTTATGAATAAATACATATCATTAGGAGAAATCCATTGTGAAAGCATATTTGTTCATAGTTTCCGCCTTAACCACTAATTATGTAGGACTGGCATTTTTAATAGGATAATTAAAAAAAACTTGAATCTAAATGAACCTATATAAATTGCTTTTTGACACCAGACCTGTGATTCCATTTACTAGGGAATTCCAGATGAGGAAACTCCTTCTACCAATTAAGGTTTGTAACAGGCCTACAACTTACAATCTTAAAGAGATCTTTAAGGACCCACAGGGAGTAAATAATTCAACAAGGATTACATGCTATATGTCAGAGTAGAGTTGGACTCAAGTCCTCTTGAAAGCAAGACCAGCTCATTACCCAAAATGCAATACTACCTCTCACATAAATTGATGCTAAAATTAAGTAAAACTTATACTTGTAAAGAGATGGATCTGAATTACTTTTTAGGAAGTCACAAATCACTTTTGCTAATCTCAAATTCCCCATATTAGCAAAGGCCAATGTCATCAACACAAACATTTCAACAGTGTTGCTCCTGTATAACAATGAGATCTGAAACACCACCATTTCCAAAGAATTAAAGAAGACCTTCAACAATGAGGGGAAGGCAAAAGCTTAAGTCAGATAGTGGAGGTCACAATATTTGTCCAATAACTAACTTTGAAGAAAAATAAAAGCAAAGTAAATCATCAAAGAATTGTGCACCAGAACAATAACATGACCTGGTCATGTTGCAATAAAGAAGAATAACATGTAGATGGCCAGAATGCTCCACCGGTACCCTTATAATATCAAGAGAAAGTGAAGAAAGCCTGTGACACATTGGATAGATAACCTCTATTGAGCTTTTGTAAGAATGTGGATAACAGTTATACAGGATGTGCAAGCATGGTTGGCTTGTGATCTGCACTGTGGGAAAGAAATGCTAAATTAATGAGATCAGAGATGCATTTAGACATTGTTGTGTATCTTCTCTTTTTAGAATTTGAGCCTTTTAAAATCTAAAAAGTACATATTCAGAATCTAAAAATTATCTTAATGTTAGATCTTAAAGGATAAAATTCATTTTTCTTACTTTAAAAATTGATAAAGTCATTTTCTGCAGACAGTTGGACATGATTACTATACTGTAGAGAGGTGAGCAATTGTTCTAAAAATTTGGGAACTGAAAGCTGCAGGATTCAAGCAACTCTTCCAGTCATTGAGAAGCATTGAGATTAGAAGGATCTAATCAACAATTTCCCCTTAGATATTTGGAAGCCTCAACACTTTGAAGTTTTTTTCCTGCTACTTTTTCATGTCATTTAATGGTTTTGTCTTTAAATAAACAAAGTGGTTTTAATATATGCTCTCAGGAATGAACATATAAATGATGAATGGAAAAGCTCACTTTATACCAGGAATTATGCTAAATTAAAAGGACACATCATTTCTTATAGTGCAATAGTATTCCATTACATTCATGTACCACAACTTGTTCAGCCATTTCCTAACTGATGGGCATCCCCTCAATTTCCAATTCCTTGCCACCACAAAAAAGCGCTTCTATAAATATTTTTGTATATGTGGGTCCTTTTCCCATTTTTATGATCTCTTTGGGATACAGACCTAGAAGTGTTATTGCTGGATCAAAGGGTATGCACGGTTTTATAGCCCTTTGTACATAGTTCCAAATTGCTCTCCAAAATGGTTGGATCAGTTCACCACTCCAACAACAATGCATTAGTCTTCTAATTTTGTCACATGTTCTCCAGCATTTATCATTTTTCTTTTTTGTCATGTAAGCCAATCTGATAGGTGTGATGTCCCCTCAGGGATGTTTTGATTTGCTTTTTTCTAATTAATAGTGATTTAGAGTAATTTTTTTTTTCCATATGACTACAGATAGCTTTAATTTCTTCATCTGAAAACTGCCTGTTCATATCCTTTGACCCTTTATCAATTAGGGAATGACTTTCATTCTTGTAAATTTGACTCAGTTATTGATATAGTTTAGAAATGAAGCCTTTATCAGAGACATTGGCTTTAATTTTTCCCCAGCTTTTTGCTTCCCTTCTAATCTTAGTTGCATTGGTTTTATTTTTGCAAAAAGTTTTCAATTTAATGTAATCAAAATCATCCATTTTGCATTTCATAATGTCCTCTATCTCTTGTTTGGTTATAAATTCTTCTGTTCTCCATAGATCTGACAGGCAAACTATTTCTTGCTCTCCTAGTTTACTTATAGCATCAGCTTTTATATCTAAATCATGTACCCATTTTGACTTTATCTTGGTGTAGGGTATAAGATGTTGTTCTGTGCCAAGTTTCTGCCATACTATTTTCCAGTTTTCCCAGCTGGAGGGTTTGCCAGAGGTAAAATAGTCATCAAAAGATCCCACTGATCACCTTCTGAAAGCGATTCCAAATAGAAAACTCCAAGGAAGATCATAGTCAAATTTCAGAATAATAAGGTCAAGGAGAAAACACTGCAGGCAGCCAGAAAGAAGCTAAATATCATGGATTCAGGAATATGCAGGATTTAGTAGCTTCAACATTAAAAGATCAGAGGGTTTGGAATATGATATTCTAGAAGGCTGAAGAGCTTGGATTGAAAACAAGAATCAACTACCCAGCAAAACTGAGCATGATCTTTCAGGGAAGAAGATGGCCATTCAAAGAAATAGGGAACTTCCAAAATTTTCTGATTAAAAAAAAAAAAACAGAGCTGAACAGAAAATTTGAACTTCAGATTAAGACTCAAGAAAAGCATAAAAAGGTTAACAGGAAAGGAAAAAAAACATGTTGTTCATTAAGGGCAAACTGTTTACATGGGGAGATTACTCTTGAGAACTGTATCTTTATTATGACATTTAGAAGGGGTATATGTAGACAGAGGGTGTGGGCATGAGTGATAAAAAATATTTAATTAAGGGCTGAAAAAAGGATTGTACTGGGAGAAGAGGAAAGGAGAAGGCAGAAAAGGGTAAATTACACCACCTGAAGAGGCACAAAGACCGGTTACAGAAGAGGGAAATAAGGGAGGGAGGTGAGCATTGCTTCACCTTAAGGTTCACCTTACTCTCATCAGGTTTGTTGCTCAAAGAGGGAATAACATACACACTCAACTGGGTATAAAAATCTGTCTTATCCTATAGGAAGAAGGAGACAGAAGGGTAAAGTAAAGGAAGATGGTGAATAGAATGGAAGGCAGAAGTAGTAATGGAAATGGGAAAGAAAAAGGAAAGAGGTTAATAGAAAGGAGGGCATATTGAGGGAAGTGGTGGTCAGAAGCAAAATACTGGTGAGGAGGGAAACGGAAAATGGAGAGAGAAAAGCATAATCAAGGGAAATAGGATGTAGAAAAAAAAATAGTAGTCGTAACTGCGAATGTGAATGTGATAAACTCTGCCATAAAATGGAAGTGGATAGCAGAGTGCATTAAAAACCATAATACTACAATATGTTGTCTACAAGAAACATATCTGAAGCAGAGGGATACACAGAGTAAAGGTAAAAGGCTGGCATAAAATATATTATGTTTTGCTGAAGTAAAACAAAAAAAGCAGGGGCATCAATCCTGATCTCTGACAAAGCAAAAGCAGAAATATCTTTTATTAAAAGAGACTTGATTTTCAAAATCCCTTTGGAGATTTTCCATGACCTGAGACCAATTCTTATTTTTTCATAGAAGCTTTGGATGTAGGTGCTTTGACTTTGTTATCTTCTGAGTGTGTGTTTTGATCTTCCTTGTCACCATAGTAACTTTCTATGGTCAGAATTATTTTCCTATTGTTTGCTCATTTCCCCAGCCTATTACTTGATTTTGTTAAAGTAGGGCTTCATTTCCAGAGTGAAGAACACACTGTCACAGGCTTTAGTGGTTTTCTGCAGCTGCTTTCAGAAACACTTCTAGGTATCTGTAAGGTTTTACTTCTTTCAAGGTGGTAAGATCTAAAGAGAAGTGAGTTTACCACTCTCCTGGTCTGTGCTCAGATATCTGAGTGACCACAAACTCTCTTCTTCCCTGGAACTGTGCAGAGGGTTCCTGCTCCAGTGTGGCTGCAAGCTCTGGTGTGCTGTTGCTCCTTGTTGACCTGGGGCTGCCACCCAGGACTGTGACCTGGATCCAAGAATATGCTAGTTCTGCCTCAGTGCTGGCAAAGAGTCCCCTGTAATTTCCTTCCGATCAGTTGTTCAACTCCTTTACCATATGTGGCCTGAGATCCCTGGAAACAGCTGATGCTGCTACAGATTCAGTGACTCCTTAGGCCTGCTCATGGTGTGCTGGGCCCAGGGCTGTGCTGGTGCTGAATACATTAGACTGTGCTTCTCTCTCATCCTGGTGAAACAGAGTTTCCTGCCAATCTTCTAAGTTGTCTTGGGCTGGAAAACTATTTAACTCCATCCTTTTTTGAGGTTTGCTGCTCTAGAGTTTGTTTAGAGTCATTATTTAAAGGTATTTGGAGGGGTTTGGGGGAAAAACTCAGGTGAGTTCCCGCCTTTACTCTTCCATTTTGTTTCACCTCTCATTCATTTCATTTTTAACACTAGTAGTATGACTTTCTTCTTTTTTAATCAAATTAACCAATGGTTTCTCTATTTTTTCACAAAACCAGTTCCTACTTTTATTTATTAGTTCAATTTTTTTTAGTAATTTTATTAATGTCTTGCTCTACTTCCCATAGAGGGGCAGAGCCTGCTACCCATGTTGTTTTCCCGTGTGAAAACAGAACCTGCTTGGGTACATCATCTCAATAAATACTCTTCTCTAACTTTGAGACTGTTTGAGTGAATTTCTTCGGACACTAGGACCCACCTGTCTATTCTTCATCATTTCTGCTGGTGCTGTATGGACTTATCTTTTTTGGCTCAGACTTATTTAGAGAAGAAAAAAATGAGCATAACTGACTGACACATTGAGAAAGCCCCACCAAATGTGTAATGTGTAACACCTGTGGACTTTCCACTTCCACTAAGGGCATGCTTTCATCTTGCCCATTTGATATTTTATTGATTTGATTGAAAACTGCCCTGATATCCTAGAACCAGAGAGTAAAATAGATAATGAAAAAGTCCATCGATCACCTCTAGAAAGAGATCTCAAAATGAAAACTCCAGGAACATTATAGCTAAATTCCAGAACTCCAAGAAACAAATATGGCAGACAGCCAAAAAGAAACAATTAAAATATTGGGAGCCACAGTCAGAATTACAAAGGACCTAGCAGCTGCAATATTAAAGGACTGGAAATCATGGAATATGATATTCTGGAAAGCAAAGGAGCTAGGACTACAAGTAAGAATCAACTACACAGCAAAATTGAGCATAATCCTTCAAGGGAAAAAAATGATCATTCAATGAAATAGGAGGTTTTCAAGCTTTCTTGAGGGAAAGACCAGAGGTGAACCAGAAATGTGATTCTCAGTATAAAGTCTAAAGAGAAGTACAAAAAGGAAGAAAGGAAAGAAAACATGTAAGGGATTCAATAGGGCTAAACTGTTTTACATGGGAAGATGATACTTGTAATACTTAAGAACTGTATCACTTGGGGCAGCTAGGTGGCACAGTGGATAGAGCACTGGCCCTAGATTCAGGAGGATCTGAGTTCAGGAGGACACATAACATTTACTAGCTGTGTAACCTTGGGCAAGTCACTTTACCCCATTGCCTAGCCAAAAAATAAAAAATAAAAAAAAAAAACTGTATCACTAACAGTGTAGTTAGAAGGAGTATTTACTTAGAGAGAGGTGTGGGTATAAGATGGCTTTAAGGGGATGACATAAATTAATTAAGGGGGGAAAAAAGGATTACACTGGGAGCAGAATAAAGGAAGAGATGGAATGGGGTAAATTGTCTCATATGAAGAAGAGTGAAAGATGTGTTACACCCCTAAAATGAAAAAAAAAACATGTTTTTGGGATCTGGACCCCAAAAAAGAAAATCCCTGAACTTTCCCAAATCCTTGGCATTTGCCTAAAACTGTAATCCACTCAACTGGCCTTTCATTTTGGCTCTACTAAATCTCCCAGTCCTGTTCTCTTACCTCTGGATTGCCTGTGGCCACTTCCCATCCTTAATCCTATCTAAACTCCATTCTCTCTTAGCCATGTGGTCCAGGTCCCTGATGGTCTTTTCACCCCAGCTTACTGGCTACTCCCATCCACATCCTCCTTAGACCCCTTCTCTAGTCACCCCAAACTACTTGGTCACTCCTAGATCCCTCTCAGAGTCTTTCTGTATATAAGGTCCATCTTGTCTCCATTAAGGGGCTCAGATTCTTAAAATCTAGCCAAATGCTGAGATTCTTAAAATCTAGCTACTGCTCAGATTCTTAAAGTCTGGCCCACTTGCAATGGTTATACAAATGTTTAGATTCCTTAAGAGTTTGGCCAATACGGCAGATTCTTTAAATCTCACCCACCCTCAATCAATGTTCTAATAAACCTTGTCTTTGGCTGAAAAAAAAAGATGGATTACAGTGGAGGGGAAGATTCAAGGGATGAGGCAGTATGCATTGTTGAACTTTACTCTCATTAGAATTGGTTCAAAAAGGGAATAATATACACAATCAATTGGGTATAGAAATCTATATTACCCTACATGGAAGTAAATGTGGAAGGGGTTCATTAAAGGGGCAACAATTGACAAAAGGGAGGGCAGATCGGGGGAGGTGGAGATCAGAAGTAACACTGATGAGGAGGGAAAGGGTGAAAGGAGAGAGGGGATAAATGGGAGGAAAAGAGGAAAGAAGGAAATAGACAACAATCATAACTATGGATGTCAATGGAAGAACTCTCTCATAAAACTGAAGTGGATAGCGGAATGATTAAAAAACAGAATCCTACAATGTTTTGTTTACAAGAAACACACTTGAAGAAGAGAGACACACACAGAGTAAAGGTAAGGGGCTGGAGCATAATCTATTATGTTTTAGCTGAAGTAAAAAAAAATGCAGGGGTAGCAATTATGATCTCAGACAAAGCAAAAGAAAAATAGATCTAATTAAAAGAGATAAGGAAGCCATACAATGATCCAAGACAATTCCAAAAGACTCATAACAGAAAATGCTATCCACATCCAGAGAAAGAACTGATGGACTCTAAAAGCAGATTGAAGTATATTACTTTTATTTATTTTTTGTGTGCTTTTTTTCCCTTTTGGTCTGTTTCTTCTTTCATAACATGACTAATATGAAAATATGTTTTACATGATTGTGTATATATAACCTTTATCAAATTGCTTATTGTTTTAGGAAGAGGGGAGGGAAGGAAAGGAGAAAAATTTGGAACTCAAAATTTTCTAAAAAATGAATGTTAAAAATTGTCTTTGCATATAATTGGAAAAATAAAATACTATTACAAATAAAAAAAATAAAAATACACTTTATTAATTTCTCCTTTGGTTTCCAGGATTTCTTTCTTGAGTTTAATTGTGGGTTTTTAATTCATTCGCTTTCTATTTTATTTAGGTGTATGCTTAATTCATTGATTTTATCTTTCTCTCTTTCACTGATGATTTAGGGATTAAAATGTTCACCTGTGTACTGTTTGAGTTGCATCCCTCAAATGTTGGCATGTTGCACCATTATTGTCACTATTGTAAATGAACTTACTGATTTTTTCTATGGTATGTTCTTTGTCCCACTCATCATTAGATTATTTAGTTTCGAATTTGCTTTAAATCTATGCTTCCAAGATTCTTTAGTAAAAGTAATTTTTCCTTATGGTCTAATCTTAAAAGGATGCATTTAATATTTCTACTCTTTTGCATTTGGTTGAGAGGTTTTTAATGCCTTAATATGTGGCAAATTTTGATGAAAGTGTCATGTATAGCTAAGAAAAGTTATACCCCTTTCTTTTCCCACTCATTTTCCTCCAGAGGCCTACAATATCTAACTTTTCTAAAAGTCTACTCATCTCCATAACATCTTTCTTATTTATTTTGTGGTGAAATTTATCCATTTATGAGAAAGGTAACTTCAGGCTTTCCACTAGTGTGGTTTTATTGTTTATTTCTTCTTCTAACTCATTTAACTTTTCCTTAAGAATTTGAATGGTATACCATTTGGTGCGTACAAGTTTAATGTTGATATTACTTCATTTTCTATGGCACCTTTGAACAAAATGCAGTTTCCCTGATTATTTCTTTTAATAAGGTAAATTTTTTGCTTTTGTTTTGTCTGAGATCGTGATTGATACTCCTACTTTTTTTGTTTCAGCTAATTTATCATAGAACCTGCTGCAGCCCCTTATTTTAAATCGGTGTATTTATTTTTTTTTCTGTTTCAAATGTGTTTCTTGTAAAGGGTGCATCATTGGATTCAAGTTCTTAATATATTCTGCTAGACATTTCTGTTTTGTGGGTGCATTCATCCAATTCACATTCAGTTATCATTACTGGTAGTGTATTTCCCTCCATCCTATTTTCCTCTGTCTCTCTGTCTCTTTCCCTGTCCTCAAAAGTCTTTTACTCTGATCACTTCTTCCCTTCATCTGTCCTTCTATATTTCAATAGTTAGATTATTTTCCTGTATCTAAACCCAATCTGATTGTATATACATTATATACTATATCTGATTTTATATACCCAGAAAGTCTTCTCTTCTCCAGGTGACACAACTATAATTATTTCACCTCATATACCTATGGCATCTTACATTTTAATATGAAAGATAAATTTAAATAAGATTGATTCTAATTGCTTTTTTTGGCATGAGTAATATATGTTGTCAGTTTTGTAGATAGAAATGTATGTTAGTCCAATATTAGCAGTGGGAAATTTTTTTCTTCAGTCTAAAATATGAACATGAGATTAATTCCAAAATATTCAGTAATAAATGTTGCTTAAGATAATAATAGATTTAAGCCATAATTGTACTTGCCTTGTATCCAAATTGTTCCTTAGCTGCTGGTATATCTGGCTATGATTGTTCAAAATGCATACTTTTTGGAAAGGTAAAGTAAAAAAAATAGCATGGGGATATTTCAATGAAAGAAAGGTGACAAGAAAAAAAACTGTCAAGTTCTCTGCATAATATAAGAGTACATCTTTGTAAATTCTGTTTTTTTTTCTTGAGCACAGAAATACAGATTTCCTTCTCCTGCTTCATTTAGCTTAGTGAAATGAGTCATTTGCAAAGATTTATTTAAAATATTTTGAAATCTAGATAGAAAGCTGAGTGACTAAAAACTTTTTAGTTATTCAGAAACAAGGAACAGGGGTAAATGAAGTGACATTGACATTCTGAGGGTAACATGAACTTCTTTTCAAATCTTTTCTCAGAGTTAAAAAAGAAAAGGAAATCTCAGAGGTTTTAGTCAGACATATCAAAAGTAAATACCTTGCAAGCAATCCAGAGCTCACAATGGATTATCAGAAATTTATTCTCTTGTTACTAAAATGAAAGAATATGACTGATCTATTGAGTTATACTAAAACAGTGAAGGTCATTGTTAGGCAGGTGCAGAGAGGCTGTTGCTCAGAACTTTAGTGTGTGTGTGTGTGTGTGTATTTGTGTATTTGTGCAAGTGTGTGTGTGTGTGCTTAAGAAATAACTGTAGTAGGTGGCAGGAAGAATATTAATAACCATGAGTACCTGTGTATTTATTACAGGGAAATAGATCAGAAGAATTATAATTATGTCATCCTCTCCAGCTACCAGGTGAAAGATGAGAAAATAAAAGTGTGTTAATTCAACATTGAAGAAGATATGTTTTGGCACCTTCATATTTTCATCCTTAGAGGTCAATCTAGTTAGTTCCTAATCCTGGTGATACAAGTCTGGAGTTTTGGGTTGGTGATAAAATGTTTTGCAGAGTCATAGTTAATTCAAGGTTAAAGGGTCTCTAGAAGTGTGTAGTAGTTCTGAGATGGATGACCATATTTCCTCTTCATTTCCTTCCTCTTCTAATCTAGCTTCTTTAAGAGCTCCATCAAGTATTTATCAAGGCCATAACATCTTCCCCAGGTAGCATTTTATTAAAAACAAAGTGGGGGTAAACCTTGAAGCCACAATCTCAGACAGTATATAATTCCCTGTTCTTATCTGTGATCTTGACTCCTTACTATGTAAATAGCTCAGAGATAGTTAACTTTAAAGTACCCAAATAGGCTTTAAAATACCTTATCTAATTTTCAATAATTGTTAATGGATTATTTAGGGCTCCATATTTCCCTTATTCCCCCCCCTTCTCCCATTAATAAGCACAAACTGAAAAGTTTCTTATTTAGGCGACACTCCTTTTCTAAGAACACATGAGCAATTTATGTGCCAATACAGAATGGATGGACAAAGGGACCTCAGAGATGTAAGCTGAATCATTCCAAAATTTATACAGTCTTGTTTGAGTATTCAAAGTATTCAAAGATAAGAGAGATGCTGCTCTGTAATAATTTGTCTTAGCTAAGTAAGACCAATTCACTAGTATTCAGGGATCTCTGGTACTGGTTTTTTGGTATTGGGACTGTTTAGGTTAATTATCTCCAAGGACAAACAGCAGCTGATACAAGACCTTCTCAGCCACATGTCTTAAAGTTACTTGATTACTCTCATTTCATCCAGATACTTGTAAATTCTTTTTCCCCTTTCTATGCTCAATAGTTATAGTACCTTTGCAAGTATAATTAGGAGAACCAAAGACTAGGGTTTAAGTGACCTGGATTATATTTCTAACTTTGTGACTAAAAGCTTAGTGACAACTTCTTCATTGTCTTTCCTGAACTACAAAAAATACAGGAAGTATATTTGGCAGTAGGACAAAAATGAAAATATAGAAGAAAAATGTCCAAATAAGTTTAAAATAGTTTATCAGATTCTCAGTAGTTATTAATGAATTATATTGTCCTATTCTTAATTGAAGAAAGGAACGAATAGGAAATATTAGGTCATATTTAAATGGCATGCTTATTGCTGTAGTTGCTCTAGTACAGCAACATCAACATATTCTTGCTCAGAAATAGAAACTTGACCCTCAGCAGTTTCCACATCTGTAAAATGAATGGGTGTACCTAGATGGTCTCTGAAATTCTGTCCAGATCAAAATTTTTGATCCTTCTCTCAAATACAATTCTCCTTCTCCCCCAAATTGTTTCCTCTAGTTATAGTTGTTGGTTGCATCTAAAAAACCTGTCATCAAGTTAGCCTTCTAGGTTGTGTTAAATTATTATAGACTCACAGAATTTTAAAGCAGAATGGGATTTTAGACCTTGTTTAATATAAGCATTCAACAATACATTGGAGAGGAACTTTATTTTCAGAGAAATTAAGTTGCCCAGAGGCATACAGTCCATGAGTGAAAAGACTAGGAATAGAAGTCAGGTCTTCTAATTCTCTACCAAACCACTCTTTTTTTATCAAACCATGATTTATATAACTGTCTTCTGGACAACTAACTTGGTTAACCAAAGTTTCAGAACTCTGGCTCCTAGCAGGGATAAGTGAATGCCTGCAAGATAATTCTACTCCCCTAGGGACTTCACTGTCAAAGAGAATGTAAACTCTTTTTGTCTTTCTATCCCAAGCATATAGATTTGCACAGTGTCTGGGGCATAGTATGCACTTAAATGATTGCTGATTGACTGATTAAATTAGTGAATGCAAAAAAATCTTCCATATACCAGGACCAAGGCATAAAGATTTGAGAAAAAAAATAATAGTAAAAATAGTCCTGTTATAGAAATTTGTCTTTCTGCCCTTATTAATAACAGAAATTACATGTTTACACATCTGGGTCTATCATCACACTCAGTTTTATTGTAATAGATTAGGGTACTTTTCAAGCATTTTCTCTTCATAAAAATCTTCCCTGACAGGACTACTTGTACTATTATTTTTTCCTATTTCCAAATACTTGGTAATCTATACTGCATTAAAATAGTCCAGATGATGTGGCTGGCCATATATTACCAATGTTTTATGAAAGAACTAAAATTTGTTCAAGGTATCCTTTCTAACAAAGGAAGTTAAGAGACCCACAAAAAGAGGTTTTCCCAATATATTATCCTTTAAGTGGTATAGCAACAAATTCTTACCAAGTGCCTTCTATGTTTCAGCCATTATGCTAAGTACTGTGAAGATCCGAAGATTTCACAGGGGATACAATTTATTTCAAAAAACATCAAGTACCCACTTACCATGTGTAATGCACCTAGTAGATACTATATCACTTCTCATGGAACTTTGGGCTAAAAAGACAAAACCATCTATCTCAAAGAACTTACATTCTATTTGTGTTAAAATGTAAACACATAAATAAATACAAGATGATTTGAAGTGGGAGAAAGCTCTTGGACTAGAAGGATCAGGGAAGGTTATTCGGAGGTAATATCTGAGTTAAGTCTTCAAGGAAAATAAGGATGCAACCAAGTGGAAGTGAGGAAGCAGTGAAATTCAGGAATGAGACAGAAATTGTCCAATCATACCAATTTCTTTTCTGACCAAATTTAAATGATTCACACTGTATAAAGACATCACAAGGTGTAAAACATTTTGCTTAAATATTGAAAGCTTCATGCGTCGATTGATTTTTTTCTTTATTGATAGAAGTGGAGAAGGAACTCTATTTTTATAGGTGCTTGTTTGCTTATTTGTTTTGTTAAAATAAGGAAGTGATTTGTTGGGTAAAATAATTCTCTATTCCTTTATGATGATCATTTCACCTGTGGCAGGTCATGGGCCATTTTGCTTTTTCATTGTCCAGTCTATATTTCATCTTGAGGAGATTTTTCATTATAGTTTTTAATATATTACTTTTTTCAGCTAAAGATAAGGTTTATTAAGGATCTGCCATATTGGCCAGACTCTTAAGGAATCTGAACAGTGGCTAGATTGTAAGAATCTGAGCCTATATTACTTTTTAATGACCATGAAACTGAGGAAGCATAGTCAGCTCAAATGGTGAACCAAATTTCTAAAACTATCTCAAACTAGGGAATAGATTATGTCCTGGGTGGATATGTCTCATAAAATAATATATATATTGATTGCTATTTTCTGAACTTTAAGACTTCCATGCGACAGCTACATGGAGCTACTTATTTGAACATTCGCTTTTGATGTCTCAACTTTACTGAATTTTTACTGACTTGAGTATTTGTCTTTTCAGGATACTGATCAGTTGTTTAAATGAATTGATTAATTCTATTGGCTGTCTTGGTGTTATATAAAAACACTCATAATCTATGGGCATCCATCATTAATCATCCATTGATGCCCTGATCCTTTCTTCACTCTGAAAAATAGGGGAACTATCTCTGTCAAGTGGCACTTCATTTGCACAAATCCTCACTTGTATACCAAAAAATGAACCATAGAGAGGTCAAAGGAAGAGTATATCTCTGAGAAATCCCAGAAAGTGGAAAAGAAAGAGTCTGAAAGGTTAGAAGAGGTTGAATGAGGAGTAATGACAGTATTATGTGCATTGGGAGGATACAAATGTTAAGATTTTTTGAGACAATGATATCTCTTAAAACATCAACAATGCAATAGAGCCATAACAATAGCAACTAAGTCCAATGGCATTGGAAATTCAGCAGAAAATAATTTAAAACTACAGTTTGATGAGGAGAAAGGAAAGAAAATAAGTGGAAAAATTTGAGAAGCTTTTGTAATCACTTTTAATGGTACTGTAGAGATAAGGTTCTAATTTAAAAACCCAAATGCTTAAAAGCTTTATAGTTCCACGGATAATTTTTAAAATGAGATGAAGTTCCAATGTGGCTTTTAATGAAAGATGCTCTTGTCAGTTCCTATTGATGAAAAAAAAGCACACAAGAAAATTCCCTACACAAATGAATGCTCAGTGCCTTCAGATCAGAAACAGAATCCATGGTATAAAGAAAGAAATAAATTAAAATAGGTAGATAGGTAAGTAGATAGATAGATGAATGAGTAAAAAAACACAATTCAAGAACAGTAAACACAGGAAGTGATAATGAAATACTCTAAAACCGCTGATTAAAATGTGATGACACAAATAGCAAAATAAGACAAAATAAATCAATTAGCATGATTGAACTGTACTTTACATTTCCAAATATGAACTCTTCCACATGAAGGCAATTTTCTCATTTTGTATTTGGGAATACTGAGAAAAAATAATCAAGGATCAAAGATCAAACAAGAAAGTAAAAGATTAGTTTTTGGGAGGGAGAATGTTATATTTTGTATTAATTTATATGGAAATATGTGAATAGAGCATTTAAATATACCAAGAAATTTATTTAATGTGTTTCAGTATTTTAATAAAGTTTAAAATTCACTTTTAATAAAATTGTATCTTTGTTATTATTTATTACTTCCTTAAAGCTTTTGGGACTTTTCCTATTCTAAATTAGAGCATATTCAGCATGTTGGGTGTTTTCCTATTTTCTCACTTTTACTCTTCTTCCAAGATAGCAGGTTAAGGAATCTTTTAGCCTCAAAAGACATAAATGGCCATTTCCTTCTAAATCAACTGTTTTTTTCATACTTTTTTGAAAATGTTTTCCATTAATTGCCAAAGTTTAAACCACTTGGTTTCACTAGAGATTGAAATACGATTCGAAATTTGAGTAAGCCAAAAAATCTGTGATCTCATAGGTCTGGGGATTTTATTTTGAATGGAGATCAAAGCCTACAGTATTTTGGTAAACAATCACTAAACAAATCTCTTAACTACAGATAATTTAAGTGATTTGGTTATGGCCACATATACACTAAAAAGGCTTCAGTTCAACTGGATTCCATGTCTTGCAATTAACACACTACACCAGACTACCTCTTAAAGAAATATTAATATCATGGGAAATTTTAGATTTAGTTGATTCTATAAGAAATCCATGCAAACAGAACCTTATTTGTGATTTCTTATACCTTACTTCTCTGAAGTGATTCCATCATTCACTTTAGATTTTCAAGACATGAATAAATAAAATAATCCTCAATCATAGCTTTTAAAAATTAACTGGAGAGATGCTTCCAAGAGCCAAGATGGTGGATTAAGAAGTAAGTCACTCTTGACTTATTTTCCTCTGAAAGCCCAGAAAATATTGCCCTAAAAAACTAAACAAAACCCTGGAACAGCTGAATCAGCAGAAAGATGGGCTGTAGTAATCTTGTAGCCCTGAAAGCTTGGAAGATTAACAGGAAAGCCTCTACCTCTGGAGTAGGGGGAGAAATACAGGATGGGAGGGATCCTAGCAAGTTAGCAGCAATACTCACCTCAGCACACCAGGGGGAGATCCAGAGCCCTAGGGTGGTGCAGCAGCAAAGTGACAACAGCAGGACCCCCCAAGTGGGTATACACCAGTATACATCAGCTCAGGAAACCACCACGTGTGACAGTATTTTCCAGCAGCCAAATCTACCGGTGCCTCAGCACAACTCTGGGAAATACAACTCCAAGGGCAAAGCTCCAGACTGATACACATCCTCCAGCAGTAAAACATCACTATGTAAGGCCCAGGTGAGCAGAAACCAAACAATCAAATGCAAGGCCCAGGTGAATAAGCATCTACCAGGGGCCAGACTCCCCACCAACATGCCAAGAGTTTCAGTATTGCTGACTCCAGACCAGTACCAGGTAAGCTGACAGAACCCTACTGCCTCCAACTGCCAGTACCTGAGGCCCCAGCACACAAAGCCAGTGACCAGGTCCTGGGCACCCAGCACAAGAAGCTTGAGTCAGTGACCCTGCACTCCAGCAGAAGAGCTAAACATTTTTTTTTAAAGTCAGGAAATAGGCAAACACCATGAGCAAAAAGTAGAAATAGACAATGACCCAATTCTTATTATGGGGATGGGGACAATCAAGGTACAAATTCAGAAGAGGACAACATTGTCAATATACCCACATCTGAAACCTCAAAGGGAAACATGAACTGGCCTCAAACCCAAAAAGCCTTCTTGGAAGAGCTCAAGAAGAATTTCAAAAAACAAATAAGAGAAATAAAAGAAAAATTGGGAAAAGAAATGAGAGGTATCCAAGAGAAAGCCAATATCTTGGAAAAGGAAGGAAAAAATAACTGTAGAAAAGAAGTCCTGAAAAACTATAAGGCCAAATAGGGAGGAAAGTACACTGAAGAAAACAACTCCTTAAAAAGTAAAATTGGCCAAATGAAAATGGAGGCACAAAAACTGACTGAAGAGAAGAACTCCTTAAAAACAAAATGGGACACATGAAAAAGGAGTTATAAAATCTAATAGAAGAAAACAATTCATTAAAAAATAGAATTGGGCAAGTGGAAGCTAATGACTTTGAGAGAGTGAGAACCAGTCAAACAGAAATAAATTAATGAAAATAAAAGAGAAGAAAACATAAAATATCTCATTGGTAAAACAACTGACCTGGAAAACAGATCCAGGAAAGATAATTTAAAAATTATTGGTTATCTGAAAACTATGATAAAAAAAAAAGCCTGGAAAGCACATTTCAGGTAAACATCAAGGAAGAATATATTTTCTTCAGCTGAAGTTAAAAAAAAAACAGGGGTAGCAATACTGATCCCAGACAAAACAAAAGCAAAAATAAATCTGATTTAAATAAATGAGGAGGGAAACTACATCCTGCTAAAAGGTACCATAGATAATGAAGTAATGTCATTACTAACCATATATGCACCAAGTGGTATAGCATCCAAATACTTTGAGGAGTTCAGGAAGAAATGGATAGCAAACTATATATGAAAAAAATAACATAGATAAACCTTTGGTTAATTTAATTAAAAAGAGAAAGAAAGAAAGAAGAAAACCAAATTATCAGCATCAAAAATGAACAGGTTCACCACCAATGAGAAGAAAATCAAAACAATAATTAGGAGCTATTTTTCTCAAATGTATGCCAATAAATTTGACAATTTTAGTGAAATGGATGAATATTTACATAAATATAAATTAAACAGATTAATGGAAGAGAAAATAAAATGCTTAAATGACCTCAGAAAAAGAAATTGAACAAACCATCAATGAACTCCCTAAGAAAAAGTCTCCAGGGCCAGATGGCTTTAAAGTGAATTGTATCAAATATTTAAAGAGCAACTAATTTCAATACTATATAAACTATTTGGAAAATAGGTGATGAAGGAGTCCTACCAAATTGTTTTTATGATATAAATATGGTGCTGATACCTAAACTGGGAAGAGTCAAAACAGAGAAAGAAAATTATAGACCAATTTACCTAATGAATATCAATGCAAAAATTTTAAATAAAACATTAGCAAATAGATTACAGCAACTTATATCAAGAACAATACACTATGACTTAGTAGAATTTATAACAGGAATGAAGGGCTGGTTCAATATTAGGGAAACCATCAATATAACTGACTATACTCACAACAAAACTAACAGAAATGATATGGTCATCTCAATAGATGCAGAGAAAGCATTTGACAAAATACAACACCCATTTTTACTAAAGATGCTAGAGAGCATAGAAATAAATGGACCCTGCCTTATAATGGTAGGTACCATCTATCTAAAACCATGAGCAGGAGAGGTAGAGCCAAGATGGGGGAGTGAAAGCATGGATTCACCTGAGCTGTCCCCCAAATCCCTTTAAATATGTCTAAAAAGTTACTCTGAACAAATTCTAGAGTGGCAGAATCCATAAAGAGACAGAGTGAGGCAAATTTTCAGCCCAAGACAACCTGGAAGTTCAACAGGAAAGGTCTGTTGCACTGGCCTGAGAGAGAGCATCCAGTGAGCATATGGTCCACCTCCACAGATGTGCACAACAAACCCAGCCTAAGCAATGCCAGATCAGACCTTGGGGGACTGAATCATTTTCAGCAGTGGCAGTTTCCAGTCTTCTCAGCCCTCAGACATCAGAGGCAAATTAAAAGATCAGTAGGAGAGGTCTGTTGGAACTAAGTGAGAGAGAAGAGCAGTCCAGCACAGAACTTCAGGACATGCCAATACACCCCAGCACCAGCAAACCAGGAACAGGCCTTGGGAGTGACTGAATTAGTAGCAGTAGTGGAAGCAGCAGAGGCAGGGGCTGAACCTGGAGCTATTCACCCACAGGCTGTTTGCAAGTCACTTATTTTGACTTCTGGGAGCCAAGATGGCAGAGTAAGCAGTTAGTTGCTCTCACTCTCCCTTTTTGACCTTGAAAAACCCAGAGAATATTGCACCCCCTCCCAAAATCCTGAAATAGCAGAAAGATGAGATACAGCAGTCTTTTAGCATGTGAGGCTAGCAGCATTAATGGAAAGATCACTTTTGCTGTGGCAGAAAAGGAAAGTGCAGAAAGGGCAGAAAGCACAGGAAAGGAGACATTATAGCAAGCCAGTGACAAGCCCGACCTCAGCAAAACAGTAACCAAGCCCTTGGCCCCCAGCACAAGAAACTTGGGACAGTGCCCCCTATGCCCCTGAAGCAGAGATCAACTTTGAAAGCCAGAAAAAAAGGCAAACAACATGAGCAAAAAGCAACATAGAAAAACAATGGCCACAGAGAAGTATCTTGGTGACAGGAAGATGAAAACACAAATTAAGGAGCGGACAACATTGTCAATATATCCATATATGAAACCTCAAAGGGGAGTATGAACTGGCCTCAAGCCCAAAAAGCCATCTTGGAAGAGCTCAAGAAGGATTTTAAAAGTCAAATAAGAGAGGTAGAAGAAAATTGAACAATTCCTTTAAAATTACAGTTGACAAAATGGAAATAAGGTACACTGAAGAAAACGACTCCCTAAAAAGTAGAATTGGCCAAATGGAAAAGGAGGTACAAAAGCTAATGCAAGAAAACAATTCATTAAAAATTAGAGTTGGGCAATTGGAAGCTAATAAGGGAATCTTTCTCACAATTCCAAGTCAGGAAAGAGTGCTTGTAGTCAGTCATAGATCAGAGCACAGGCCAGGAATGGAGTAAACACTTCGCCCTTGATTGTGCCACGTTGGAAGAACTGCAAACTTACAGGTCCCTAGACATATCTCTGAAAATAGCTGCACAAAACCCCCAAAGCTTGAGACAGTACATTCTCCATACTGGAAGCAGACTCTTATCTTAACAAAGAGTTTAAAACTCAAGTAATTGGCTGGGAACATGAAGAAACAGCGTACAAATGTCAGACCATATAATCTTTTTTTGGTGACAAAGAAGATCAAAACATACTACCAGAAGAAGACAACAAAGTCAAAGCTCCTACATCCAAAGCCTCCAAGAAAAATATGAATCAGTCCCAGGCCATGGAAGAGTTCAAAAAGGACTTTGAGAAGAAAGTAAGAGAAGTAAAGGAAAAACTGGGAAAAGAAATGAGAGTGATGCAAGAAAATTATGAAAAACAGGTCATCAGCTTGCTAAAGGAGACCCAAAAAAATACTGATGAAAATAACACCTTAAAAAGTAGTTTATGATACTATAAGCAAATTGGGAGAGCAAAGAATAGTTTACTTATCAGATTTATGGAGAACAGAAGAATTCATGACCAAATAGGAGATAGAGAATACTACAAAAAGCAAAATGGATAACTTTGATTACATTAAATTGAAAAGTTTTTGCAGAAAAAAAGCCAATGAAACTAATATTAGAAGGAAGGTGGAAAATTGGGAAAGAATTTTTACAACCAGTGTCTCTGATAAGGGCTTCATTTCTAAAATATATAGAGAAATAAGTAAAATTTATAAGAATACAAGCCATTCCCCAATTGATAAATTTTCAAAGGATATGAACAGACAGTACTCAGATGAAGAAATTAAAGCCATCTATAGTCATATAAAAATGCTTTAAATCACTATTGATTAGAGAAATGCAAATCAAAACAACTATGAGGTACCACATCACACCTATAAGATTGGCCAACATGACAAAACAAGAAAATGATAAATGTTGGAGAAGATGTGGGAAAATTGGAACACTAATACATTGTTGGTGGAGTTGTGAAATGATTCAACCATTTTGGAGAGCAATTATTGAGCTAGGAAGAAGTGTGATACTGAAGGAAGTACATTTAATAAGGTCAGGAAACTTAATTTTTAGACCTAGTTCAGCAACTGACTTCTTATGTGACCTTGAGCAAGTCTGGTAATGTCTTCATGCCTTTGTTTTCCTTATCTCTAAAATGAATAGATTAGATAACTCTAAGAAAACTTTCAGATCTAAAACTATATCTTTAAAAGAGAAGAGAGACTGAACCTTTCATTTCATTTTTACAAGGAATTTCCTGAAAGCCTATCAATGTAAATCTATTGCTGCTCTGCAGAAAACAAACAAACAAAAAAACTATTAGAGAGTTAATTGTGACATTGAGAAGTTAATAGCTTCTTTAGGGTCATACAATCAGTATTGCTTCAGAGATGAAATATGAATCAAGCTCTTAGCTCCAAGCTATAGACACTTTGCCACATTGTCTTTGCAGCTTTAGAAGGTAGGTAGTTCAGTAGTTGGGGTGATTGTCACATTTTCCTTCTTATTTAAAGGAGTAACCGAAATTTTTATGAAGGTCAGAAACAAGTCTTAGCTCACCTTTGTTTTTTAATAAAAACTTTTAACTTCTGAAAATTATTTTCTAAGTATTAAATCTGTAATTAACATCAAAATCAGTTTATTTACCGAATGTCTCTAAAATCAGAAACAAATTCATTTTAAATGCCCAGGGCAATGACTTCTCTGCATCCTTTCCTGAAAATCATGGTAGAATTTAATATTTGGATGATGTAGTCATATTGTATTTCAGGAATAGCCAATATTTAATTTAGCTTTAGCTTTTTTTTCTCTTTTGGAAGGGAGTTGGAAGAACTGTTATTATATTGTCAATTATCATCTAAGATTACATCAACAGTCTGGTTTTTCTATAGTGCTTCAAGTTTGAGAGGGAAAATGCTTTCCTTATAAAACAGCCCTAGGACACAGGTAGTACAAGTATTATTATCTTAATTTTGCTTATGGATGAGTAAACTGAGCTTCTGAGGGGTTAAATGAGTTGTTCAGGGTCTCACAGCTAGTTTCTAAGATATAATTTGAACACAAATCTTTTTTTAGGGCAACATCTAACATTTTTTTCCACTACATTCTACTATAATGAAAGAAACTGGAAAACTTGGAATGACAACTTCTATGAACTTGTAGTCATAGGACAATTTGGAATTATGCTTAAAGGGCTATAAATCTGTGCAAACCCTTTGACCTAGCAATAGCACTACTAGGTCTACATACTAAAGAAATAAATAGAAAAGGAAAAGGATGCATATATGCAACAATATTCCTAATAGCTTTTTTTGTAGTGGCAAACAATTGGAAAGTGGAGGGGATGCCCATCAATTAAGGAATAGATGAAGAAATTGTGGTATATGATTGCAATGGAATACTATTGTACTTTAAGAAATGGTGAAGAGAGGGGCAGCTAGGTGGTGCAGTGGATAGAGCACCAGCCCTGGATTCAGGAGGACCTGAGTTCAAATTTGATCTCAGACACATAATGCTTACTAGCTGTGTGACCCTGGGCAAGTCACTTAACCCCATTGCCTAGCCAAAAAAAAATGGTGAAGAGGATAGTTTTTAGGGGAAAAACATATGCAACTGATGCAAAGTAGAGTGAGCTAAATCAAAGAACATTGTACACAGTGATAGCAAAGTTGTAATGATAATTAACTGTAAAAGATTTAACAACTCTGATCATTACAGTGATCCATGACTTCCAACAGACTCAGGCGGAAAAATGATATCCAACTCCAGATAGAGAACTGTTGGACTCTGAGTACAGATTGATGAATATTTTTTTCTCTTTGTTTTTCTTGTTTTTTTTTTCCCCACAAAATGTCCACCTTAGGGTGGACTAGTGTTTTGCATGACTTCATGTATATAATGGGTATCCATATGTCTTGCCTTTTCAATGAGTAGGGGAGGGTGTAGGAAGGGAGAGAATTTTGAATTAAAATATAAATACTACCTATATAATAAATATATATTATTAATTATTAAATTATAATATAACATACACATACAACATTAACCTTGTGCAAGTGACTCAACCTCTGTAGACCTCAAGTTCCTCAGCCATAAATTTAAGGGCCTTAACTTGATGACCGCTAAGTTCCATTAGAGATCAAGGTCTATGATCTTACAATTATGTTGCAGTAGATTTGGTCTGCATTCTTTCACATAAACAAATCAAGTTGTGTGGGATCAGAGTCCCCCTGATTCAGGGACAGTATGACATAGTGGATATGACACTGGACTTGGATTCAGGATGATATGGGTTCAAATTCCCCTCTAACATTTACTAACTATATGTCCCTATGTTAGTCTTTTAACATTTAGGACCTAAGTTTCTTCATCTAAAAAAAAAATAAATGGACTGGACAGTTCCTAAGTTTCCTTACAGTTTTAAATCTACAGTTAATTATTATATTTTTGCCATGGTGAACATTCACAGAATTGGAAAAAAATAGTCAATAATAATAATAGCTAATATTTAGATAGCAACTACTATGTGCCAGGCACTTTGCTCAGTGTTTTAATATTATCTCATTTGGATTCTCTCAATAATCTTGGTTGGTTGATGCTACTGGTTCTTTTTTCTTTTTCTCTATTTTTTTTTTTTTTGCAGATGGTAAAACTTAGGTAAATAGACTCTAAGGAAATTGTTCAGGATCAACACAGCTGGTAAGTATTTGAGACTTGATTTGAATTCTGGTCTTCCTAACTCCAGGCCCTGCACTCTATTCACTGTCCCATCTGGTTACCACATAATATCAAGGCAATTCGTATTGGATTCTCTACATAGTAATCTCTACTCAGCAAGTTTTCTTATTTTCCCACACCTAAGTTTTCATTGACTGGGTTAGAAATCAGAGTAGCTCCATTTTTAAGAACTGCCGATATCTCCACTGATAGTTTGTCTCTGTTAATTGTGGCTACTAAGCTAGCTGGCAAATGGCTTAAAGTTCAGATGGCAAAAGGTGATGTTAAAAGGAAGGAAAAGAATGAAATCTTGGGCATCTGAACCCTAAATTCCATCTTTTATTACCAATAAAATGCTTCATCTTTACTTTGTGACTAAGATACTGTTAGTTTTTTTTTTCTTTTTAATTTGTGCTAAATTTAGGTTGGTTGACTCCTGGCCAACAGTTTAGAACTTAGAATAGTAAGAACAACGAGCCTAAGAAAGGACAATTCTACTGTTTACATTTACAACCCATTTAATATAACAGCTTTGTACTGTTTCAATGAAAAATATTACTCAGTAGAAATAGCATTGGATAATCAGAAGACCTAGTTTTCAATCTGAGGTTTATCTTTTCCTATGTGACCACAAGCAATTTTCTTTATCTCTCTGGGTGCTGTCTCTTCATCTGTAAAATAAGTGAGGTATATGACCTTTAAGGTCCTTCCAGTTTTAAATTTAGGATCTTTTTTATCTCTCTACCCCATCAATTCTTGGAGTTGTTTGCTGATCAGTACTTTCCCCCCTGCATTATTCTTCAGGAAGAAAAGTATGTTTTTACATATCTTTTAAATATTTGGTGTTTTAAGGGAATATCATGACTCTTCCTCATTTTTAAAATGAAAGAAAGGCTATAACAAAACACAGAAAGGAAAACAAATAATCATGCAACAAGGCTACCAAAAAGCATCAAGAATTATGAAAAGAGGTAAGTAAAGTTTGAGTGTCAGCAAACCACATCATCTCTCTTCAGACAAAATAAAAACATCAAATTTAGCCTTATTAGCAAATATACTGTCTGTAAAACAAAGATGTTTTGGAATACATAAACATTTGTTTCAGTTATGATTTATCACTTATAAGAAGTCATCACAAAGATTTTTAAAGCTGAAAATTATGAGTTGGGAAATCCAGAGACAATTTTCTCATTCTTAAAGTAAACACTTGCTTAGTTAAGTAGGCCTTAGATATTGCATATAAAGCAATACAATTAAATGTGTCCTTGCTACAGTCTGTGTCTGCCAGACACAAAGTCATATTAAATAAATAGTTCTAATTCCCCTGACAAACATTACTGATGCCATTAAGAATTAATGCTGTTTTTTTCCCTTCAGAGAATGGAATAATTGGAATAAAATAATAGTGATTCAATCCACAATTATGTGAGCTTTTATCTTTGTCAAAAGTACACTGTAATTATTATATGGATTTGTTTTTAGAGACCATAAAATCTAGAACATGAATTGGTGTTTCTGAGTTCAAAATACTGTGAAGGGACTGATTTTCCTGAGGTGGATTGAATTAGGGCAAGTTAGTACTATTTTATCAGCAAGCTCAAGAAGTACAATTATAACATAGAGCTCCATAGAGAAAAGAACTCACATCTCCACATAAAAAGTTCCAATAAGATTAAGCTTGATAAACAAATAACCTCATATTTTGCAAAACAAATTACATATTCAAACAATTGAAATACTTTTTTAAAAAAATCAATATTGCACAAAGTATGAAGCATACTACCACCTCCAGAGAAATAACTGATTTTGTTTCAATATAGACTGATGTATGCCATTTTTCACTTTTTAATTTTTTTCTTTTATTTGAATCTTCTTGTTCAGAATGACTAATAATGGAAATTGTATACATAATTGCACATGTATAACCTATGTTGGATTGCTTACCTTCTCAGGTAGGGGGGTAGGAGAGGGAGGGAGGGATAGAATCTGGAACTAAAGACTTCAAATACAAATAGTTAAAATATAAAAAAAAATCAATATTGCAATACAGTGTTTTACTAGAAGGAAAATGTTTAGCCATTTTTTCACATAATTTGAAAATTAACGATTTGATGGAAATCACCAGTTAATTTAGAAAAAGAGAACTTAAAAAATAACTTCAATGAATTGGCTTATTGTTTTGATATTTTATAATGAAGACATTACCAGGATCAAGTTAGTTTTTTCTCCCCAGGCAGAAAATGAAGATTGTCCCAACAGTACATTCACGGGTCCCTTCTTTCCCCTACCTGCCCACTCCCAAGTGTGAGTAGTCATTGGTGACTTCTTCCTCCATCATACTTGCTTCCCTGCCCAACTCTGCCTCTAGTGGCAAGGTATACTTCCTCTTCTTCAGGTCACATTCCAGGTTAGTACCCATCTATCCCCTACCTATTGTTCCAAGTGAAAAGATTGCCACTTAAGTTGTGTTTAGGCAAAGATATCTGAATCTTCCCTCTCCTAACATGATTGAGTCCAGAATTCATATTGGTTTTTGGTTATCATGGCCTCCCTTCTTGATGAATTCACTATCCATCCATAACATGATACTTTTCAGAAATTTGTGATGGTCTGAATCTCTAGATTTGAAAACAATACGGTCCCTCAAAGTGACTACTCATCTAATCCCTCTTCTTCATTTAGTTTACATTTCTGCCCTTGTTCAGTTTCCCTACTGTAGTTGTAGCTATAGAGCAAAACAAACTTGTCTTGCTCCACTTCCAAAGACTCACAATGTATTAATAAGTCCCTGACCAAGCCTTGAAGGTTAGCTACAAAAACAGAATGATAGACCTCCATTTTTTCTGTTTATTACATTTTATATATTAATAGATAATTAGTGTATTCAGACCTCACTTGACTATCAGAGTAATGTTATTAATCAAACGATCTCTTCCTGATGTGGATTTAAATAAAAAGAAAACTTCTCTAGCTGACATTTTGTCAAATTACATTTAGACATATGTTTACCATGAAAGCAGCTAGAGTTCTATTGCATAGACATAATCTTGAAAATTTAAAATTACTGGCCCTTTTTAGGGACTCAATTTTCTGATATGTAAAGAGTTGGTTATGATACTTAGACTATCTACATCATAGATTTGTTTTGCAAGTCAAATGAAAATATTAACATCTGTAGGATATGGATCCTCAGAGGTCATCTACTCCAACTAGCTTATTATTAAGATAAGGAAATTGAAGCCCAAAGAAGTTTTGTGTTCAACAGCAACTGACAGGAAGGATATTGCATTGGCATGACCTTGAAGTTGTAAAAAGTATATGCATTTAAGTTATTAGCACAACATTTCATACCATATGCAAAAATTTCATATGCATTTTCTCATTTGTTTTCAATAATCAAATGAGATAATATTTTTAAAATGCTTAGCCTGGAACATAGTAGTTGCTTAATAAATGTTTTTTCTCCTCCCCCCTCAACAAGTCTCGTAAGTAAGGTGGGTAGCATTATCCATATTTTACTCGTGATTGAATCAGAGACACACAGAGTTTAAGTAGTTTACGCAAGGACAGGGATGGAAGCATTTTAAGATGTAATTTGTGGGATCTTAGGTGCAAATTCTATCTCAAATACCTACTAACCATGTAATTTTGAAAAGTCACTTAACCTCTTTTATTCTCAATTTCATTATGAGTAAAATGAGGAAAGATGTGGTTTAATTAAATGGACTCTAAGATACTTTCTAGCTCTAAAGCTATGTTTACATGATGTTTTGATAGATTTAAACTTGACAAGTCCTTAGAAGTTATTTATCCATCTTTCTAAAAATTTTTAGATGCCCAGAGTGGTTAATAATAATATCTACTATTTATATAGGAAGTAAAACTTTGCAAATCTCTTAACATATGTGCTCTCATCCGGTCCTCAAACAACCTAGTAGGTGCTATTCTTATCTCCATTCACTTCATTTTTCTCTGCCTCAGTTTCCTCCTTTATAAAAGGGAAACAATAATAGAACCTACCTCATAGGTGTTATTGAGAGAATCAAATGATAAAACAGGTCATGTTTGGCAAATCTTCAAGTACTAAGTTTTACCCCATATGCCTTCTTTTGAACCTTATTCTCATGATTTTACAGTATGCCCTGATACCTCTGACCATAAACAACAAACTGTCCCTTGGAACATTTACTTACAGATCTTTTGACAACATCAAACATACTAATTTCTTATCATAAACCCTTCATTGTGCTTAGCACATATCACTTGATGATCACAAATCTGTGAGTTCATTATTGTTATTATTAATTACTATAAGTATTAAATAAATATTTTGACATTACATAATAAACAATATTATTCTGTTATAGAATCACATTTATTATCTTAAAATAATAAACTTTACAATGCATTATTTTATTAGCAGTAATCATTTATTATTATCATCCTGATTTTAATGATGTTCAGTATAAAATGAATCATACATATTCAACACTTGATATACCTCAAAATATTTTAAAATGATCATTTAGTTGTTTTGAGTAGCAGTGTGGAACAGTTGATAGAGAGCCAGATTGGGAGCCACAAAGATTCAAATTCCCACCTCTGACATATAATAGTTTGTGAGACCCTAGACAAGTCACAGTCTCAGTGTTCTAGACAGGTGGTGTCAAACACAAATAGAAGTGGAGGACATTAAACTACACATAAGGATCCCTCATAGCCATCATATTAATTTAGAAAACTATATATAAACATTTTCTATGCTCTATCATATTTTTATTTATTTTGTTAAATATTTCCCAATTATATTTTGATCATTTGGGTCACACATAGTAGTATTGTGAGTAACATATGGCCACATGTTTGACAACTCTGGTCCAGACAGCTATGACTACAAACTGCAGGGAAACTGCTACTTTTTATTAAAATAGGAAGTTTCTTCATCTGGCCATTTTCTATATTAATGAAATCATAGCTGCAATACCAATTGTTGTCATCAACACCATGTATCAAGAAAGTCCATTAGAAAATAGGACACTTTCAAGCATTCCTGAGGAAAAGACAAGAGTTGAATAGAAATTTGATTTTCAAATACAAGACTCAAGTGAAACATGGAAGAGGTAAACAGGAAAGAGAAATCATAAGAGACTTATGAAGGCTGAACTGTTTACATTTCTGCAGGGAAAGATGATATTTGTAACTCATGAGTCCTTTGTCAGAATTAGAGTAATGGGAGGGAAAAAATTATATGTATGTATAGATAGATAGATAGAGGGCACAGGTAAGTTGAAGATGAAGGGGTGATATCTGGAAAATAAAATTAAGGGGTGAGAAAGGATTATACTGGGAGAAGGAAAAAGGGAGAAGTAGAATGGGGTAAATTATCTCACATGAAACAGACAAGAAAAGGTTTTTACAGTGGAGGGAAAATGGGAGAAGGTGAGAGGGAAAGAGAATCTTATTCTCATAGGATTTGGCTTAAGGAGGGAATAACATACACAATTGGGGTATGGAAATTGATCTTACCCTACAGGAAAATAAGGGGGGAAGGGGACAAGAGAGCAGGGGGTTGATAGAGAGGAGGGCAGATTGGGGGAGGGGATAATGAGAAGCAAACACTTCTTTTTTTGTAAATTTTATTTATAGGTAAATGATTACTTATTTTTCTTTTTTATTAATAAGTTTATTTATTTTTAGTTTTCAACATTTATTTCCACAAGATTGAGCTCCAAATTTTCACCCCATTTTGTCCCTCCCCCCACCTCAAGATGGCATACATTCTGAATACCCCTTCCCCTAGTCTGCCTTCTCTTCTATCTCTCCCCCCCCTTCTCTTATCCCCTTCCCCTTCTATTTTCCTGTAGGGCAGCATAGATTTCTGTACTCCATTTCTCATATTTCTTATTTCCCAGTTACGTGTGAAAACATTTTTTTTAAAATATGTGTTTTTAAAACTTTGGGTTCCAAATTTTCTCCCTTCCTCCCTCCCCACCCACCCTCATTGAAAAGGCAAGCAACTCAATATAGGTTATACAGGTACAGGTATGCAAAACACTTCCATAGTAGACATATGCTGGGAAAAACTAACTCTATTTCCCTTAATCCTATCCTGCCCACCCGTTTATTCTATTCTTTCTTTTGACCCTTTCCCTCCTCAAAAGTGTTTGCTTCTGATTACCCCCTTTCCCAATATGCCCTCCTCTCTATCATTCCCCTACTCTCTTGTCCCCTTCCTCCCTATTTTCCTGTAGGGTAAGATAGATTTTCCTACCCAACTGAGTGTGTATGTTTTTCCCTTCTTAAGTCAAATCCCATGAGAATAGGATTCACTCATTTTCTCTCACCTTCCTGTTTCCCCTCCACTGTAAGAGCCTTTTCTTTTCTGTTTTTTTGTGAGATAATTTGCCCCATTCTACCTCTCCCTTTCTCCTTCTCCTAGTATAATCCTCTCTCACTCCTTAACTTTATTCTCCAGATATGACCCCTTCATCTCCAACTCACCCTGTGTCCTCTATCTATCTATCTATGTATCTATGTATCTATGTATCTATGTATCTATGTATCTATCTATCTATCTGTCTATCTATCTATACATACATATAATTTTTTCCCTCCCACTACCCTAATACTGACAAAGATCTCATGAGTTACAAATATCATCTTTCCATGCAGGAATCTAAACAGCTCAACCTTAATAAGTCTCTTATGATTTCTCTTTCTTGGTTATGTCTTCATGTTCCACTTGAGTCTTGTATAGGAAAATCAAATTTTTTACTCAACTCTGATCTTTTCATCAAGAATGCTTGAAAGTCCTCTATTTCACTGAATGACCATTTTTTCCCCTGAAGGATTATACTCAGTTTTGCTGGGCAGGTGATTCTTGGTTGTAATCCTATCTCCTTTGCCCTCTGGAATATTATATTCCATTCCCTGCAATCCCTTAATGTAGAAGTTGCTAAATCTTGTGTTGTCCTGATTTTGTTTCCACAATACTTGAATTGTTTCTTTCTGGCTGCTTGCAATATTTTCTCCTTGACCTGGGAACTCTGGAATTTGGCTACTATATTCCTGGGAGTTTTCCTTTGGGGATCTCTTTCAGGAGGAGATTGGTGGATTCTTTCCATTTCTATTTTGCCCTCTGGTTCTAAAATATTAGGGTAGTTTTCCATGATAATTTCTTGAAAGATGTCTAGGCTCTTTTTTTGATCATGACTTTTAGAAAGTCCAATAATTTTTCAATTTTCTCTCCTGGATCTATTTTCCAGGTCAGTTGTTTTTCCCATGAGATATTTCACATTGTTTTCTAATTTTTCATTTTTTTGGATTTGTTTTACAGTGTCTTGATTTCTCATAAAGTCACTAGCTTCTAATTGCTCTATTCTAATTTTTAAGGAAGTATATTCCTCAGTGATCTTTTGGACTTCCTTTTCCATTTGACCAATTCTGCTTTGGAAGGCATTCTTATCCTCATTGCCTTTTTGGACCTCTTTTGACATTTGGGTTAGGCTATTTTTTAAAGTACTATTTCCTTCAGTATTTTTTTGGATCTCCTTTAGCAAACGGTTGACTTGTTTTTCATAATTTTCTTGCATCACTCTCATTTCTCTTCCCAGTTGTTCCTCTACTTCTCTTACTTGCTTCTCAAAATCTCTTTTGAGCTCTTCTAAGGCCTGGGACTGATTCATATTTTCTTGGAGGCTTTGGTTTTGACTTTGTTGTCTTCTTCTGGTTGTATGTTTTGATCTTCTTTGTCACCAAGGTAAGATAATATAGTCTGACTCTTTTTGCGAGGTTTGCTCATGATCCCGGTCAATTACTTGAGTTTTAAACTCTTTGTTAAGGTAAGAGTCTGCTTCCAATATGGAGAACGTACTGTCCCAAGCTTCAGAGGTTTGTACAGCTGTTTTCAGACATACTTGTAGGGACCTGTAAATTTGCAGTTCTTCCAAGGTGTTATGATTAGGGGCAAGGTGTTTCCTGTCTACTGCCACAGCAAGCTCTACCATGCCAGGGCTCCTCCTCACCCCAGGACTGCCCCTTAGAACTGTGACCCAGATCCAAGCATGGGCAAAGCAAGAGATTCCTGCCTCAGCACTGGCAAAGATATCCCTGCAATCCTCTGATCAGCCACTCGATTCCCCCTCAGTCTGTGGGCTGGAAGCTCAGGAGGCAGCCGCTGCTCCAGGGCATGCTTGGGACTTCTGGCTGAAACCTAAGTCCTCTCTCTCACAGCAGAAATAGGCTTTTCTCACAGACCTTCTAAGTTGTCTTTGGCATTCATGGGTTCAGAAGTCTGAAAACTGTCACAGCTGACTGCAATTCAGTCCTCTGAGGCCTGCTGCAGGGTCACTGTGGCCTGTGCATCCATGCTGAACTGTGATCCTTTCCCAGCCCAGAATGATATACTTTTTCTGATCAACCATCCAGATTGTCTTGGGCTGTAAATTTGTTTCATTCTGTTTTTATGTGGGTTCTGCAGCTTTAGAATTTGTTTAGAGCCATTTTTAACAGCTATTTGGAGGGGTTTGGAGGACAGCTCAAGCAAGTCACTGCTTTCACTCTGCCACCTTGGCTCCATCCCCAAAAGCAAACAGATCTGAGAAGGGACAGAGTCAAAAGAGAGAATAGAATAAATGGGGAGTAGGATAGGAAGAAGGGAAATATACTTAGTTTTTCACAACATAACTACTATGGAAGTGTTTTGCATGACTACACATCTCTAACCTGTATCGAGATGCTTGCCTTTTCAATGAGGGTGGGTGGGGAGGGAGGAAGGGAGAAAATTTGTAACCCAAAGTTTTAAAAACATAGGTTACAAAAAAAAAGAAAGTTCATTAGACATCTACCTTGTCCATGCTGCGTGATGGCAAGCCATTCTAGCATCTTCTAAATCCAAAACACATATATTGAGTTATTACTATGTGCCAAACATTTTACTAAGTGAGGCAAGTTTATCATCCTATTAGTGCTGTTTATGTTGACTAAACATAAGTATAAAGAAGCAGCCTATTTGGCAAGGAAATTAGTATATCTAATTAAAAGCTCATTCATTAGAATGTAACCTAATTTTATAATTGTAGGCATGCATATTTTTGCCTTCTCTTTCTATGTCCATGTTTATGGCTCTGTCCATGAATCAATCATTTACATAAAATTCATTTGATTTAGAAAGAAAAAAAGTGTCTTTAAATGCAAAATAAATAGCAGAAAAATTATACTTTGGAGACATGAAAGTGATTTTCTTAAGTAAATAGTCTAATTAGCAAATATATAACAAAATGACAAATCTGGGGTTAATCTTGAAGAAGTCTGTTATGTGTTCAAAGCCTTTCAAAATCTAGACCCCCTCATACCTTTCTAGTCTTCTTATACTGTATTCCTCACCAGTGACACTGGACTCCTTTTTTAAATGTTCCTACATTTTCTGGGTAATGGTGGGCAAAGGAGCTTAAGAGGTGAGGGAAATTAAAAAAAATTACTACTGAAGATTTCAGGGTTTTTTTTATGTCATTCAAAACTTTACCATAAAACAGAGAGTTTTCATTGGTCAATGGACACATGTAAACACAATAGGAGCAAACTTTCTGTATGCCTTTTTATTTACAGTCATTGTTTTAATTGGCAAATATTCTCCTAATAATGAAAATAGTGTTCAAGTGTGTCAATGTTGATTCTTTATCATGGAATTTGTACAGATGATTATTGAATATGCTTGTTGAAGTATAGCTTGTTCAGTGACTAGATCATGGGATTTAGAAGAGTCATTAGAAATAAATGTCTATGGCTAGTTCATTTCACAGACTAGAAAATTGAGTTAAAGTAACTTATCCAAGATCACATAGGATGAAAATACTACTTATTACTTATACAATCCTAGATGAACCAATCTAATGCAATAAGCATTTATTGAGCACCTACAATGTGCCAGCACTGTGATAAGCAGTGGGGTTACAATTTTAAAAAGATCAATGACAATCCTTGCCCTCAATGAACTTACAATCTAAGGAGGGAGACAATATTTTCAGGCAGAAAAGCAGGAGTGGGGAAAACCAAGGGGTATCTGGTGTGGGGCATCTTGTTCTGTAGAGTTGAAACCAGGCAGGGAAGCAGATGAAAAGAGCAGTGATATGAGAATCTAGTTTCTGCCCTCTATAAAAGAAGGCATTGGAAGGAGTTTGGTTCTTTGCCCTCTAAACAGAAGGAAGAGAAGACTGAGGGAGATGGAATCAATCAAAGCCTGAGTTAGAAGCATGGTGATGAGTTAAAAAGTCATGAGGTTATCTTAGGAGGGGATAGCAAGGTATGAAACCAGTAAGGGCAGCAGATGCAAAGTAGAGATAAGTCACTTAACCTCTCTTAGCCTTAACTTCCCATCTATGAAATGGGGATGAAGATAATAATAGCACCTACTTCACAGGGTAGTTGTGAGGATCAAATAAAATAATAAAGGTAACATTCTTTGTAAATCTTTAAAAAAAAGTTTTACAGGGGAAGCTAGGTGGCACAGAGGATAGAGCACTGGCCCTGAAGTCAGGAGGACCTGAGTTCAAATCTGGCCTCAGACCAAACACTTGAGACTTACTGTGACCCTGAGCAAGTGACTTAACCCCAATTGCCTAAAAAAAAATGTTACAAATAATAGTAATTATGATGGTGGTGGTGATTATGATAACGTTGATGTAGAAAGTAAGACTCAAACCCAGGACTTCTGACTCCAAATTTTATGTGCTTTTTTCCCCCTTACTACATCACATTTCTTGTGGAGGCTAAAACTGATGGCATAATAGAAAGCTCAATGGACATGTGGGATTGTTCCAACTATGACACTCTTTAACTATAAATTTGTGTAATTCGTTTATGTCTCTGGACCTTAATTTATTTATAAAATGAGGAGACTTGAGGAATTATGGGATATCTTCCATCTCTAACTGATAAAATCCAATTCTTTCCCAGAAACTCAACACCAGATCCTAGCAGGGTTTGCTTTACAGCAGCCAATTAGTTGAAGTTGAATTTTCAACTAGATTGTCATAGAATGGCCTTTTTGCATTGATAAGACAGAATTCTTATCCAGTCAGGTTCAGGGGTGGATCTGAGTAAATTACAACAAAATGTTCTATTCACCTTGCAAACAATATATATATATATGGAACTTTTATGGCTCCGGGGATAGTATGCTGTCTTTAGAATAAGGAAAGTGGAAGAGAAAAAGCATTTATTAATTGCCTACTATGTACCAGGCACTATGCTAGGAACATCTCATTTGGAAGCAGGAAGAGTTCAAATATTACCTCAGAATTTTAGTGACTGTGTGGCCATATTCAAATCACTTAATCTTTCTCAGCCTCAGTTTCTTTATCTGTACAATGGATATTATAATAATACATACTTTATTGGGTGGTTGTGAGTTTCAAATGAAAGCACACAGAGTGTCTTAAAAGTCTAAGTGAAGTTTTAGTTCATAAAAGCTGAATAGAATAAAATATAGTTTCTTTGAAATTGTTTCTTTGTAGATAAAATAGGGATGATACTTTTAAAACTTATCTCTAGGGATTTTCTTGAGGGAAGGGCTTTCTAATCCTTAAAATGCTAAATAATAAGTAGTTGTTATTATGTCAGGAAAACAAATCACTCAATCTCTCTGCCTTTCTAAATATCAAATCTACTTGTGAGAACCTAAGATATCAGAATTTTTTTTTTAAACAAACCAGGGCTGGAACATGTAGCTAAAACATGATAACCATTCCCTACAATCCTTCAGTGGTGGAGCCACTATTGTTTTCCTGGCAAAAATCTTATTACATCCCCTTTCAATATGAATAACTCAACCACATGCTGGCCTTGCTTTCAATGTGGGAAAGCTATGAGCATGTCTGTCTTTAGGGAAAACAAACAAACAAAAAAAAAACTCCTTACTCTCTAGCCTATCAACATAAAGGTAAAGCATCCAAAATTCTCTTTTGCTATGCCTTTTTATGCCTGCTTTTCTACCTAATCCCATCCTCACCTTCATACACACTCACCAGTATAGAATGAATGTCATTCTAGGTCAAGATGGAATAGATTTCCTCTTCATTTGCCAAATCAGACAGTGTAGGGCTTGATGTTTGACATTTCTAGCTCAAGGGAAATGTCATGTTGTCCCTTCTTGTACCTATGTTCCCTACATAACAGTTTATAAAATATATATGAGTTTAGACCAATATCTATATCATTTAGCAAAATCCTTTAAAGAATGCCAGAGATCAGATTATTAGAAAGGGATTGTCATTATTCTGACTGTAATAGCAAATATTTCATGTGTTGGATGTTCCTTTGTCTTCATCTCTTCTGAATAGCCAGTCTTCTTGATTAAATGAAGAAAAGGGAAATGTTACAGTATACAGGTGAATAAAATGAGGAAATTCTTTAGTTCTGTTCATTTGTTTGAGCTTTTACATAATTGAACAAGCACAATGAAATAGCAGTGTTTCAAAAAGAGAGAAGGCCAGTGCAATACTTGACTCTGGTGAAATATAACTGCTTCATGAGAAGCAATGAATGAGCAAATGCAAAGAAGTATGAGAAAGATATATGAATTTATGCAGAGTCAAGCAGAATTAAGAAAACATTATACCCAATAAATACAGCAAAGAAATTAGAAAGAATAATAACAAAACAAATGAAATTGAGTTATTTGGAATTATAATGGTCAAGCTTGATCTCAAAGATGAGGTACGAATATGTACCTTCCTTTCTTTTCTGCATAAATGAGTTACTATGGATGTGGAACTCCATATATAATTTCCAATATAGTTTATCTATTGGCGAGCTTTGCTGAACTATACTTTTTTTCTTATTCTTTGTTATAAAGGATTTTTTGGGAGGGGAAGAGAGAAATATTTGGGAAATGCTGGTGATTTAAGACGAATATGAATAAAATATTTTATTGAGATTATAAAACAGATACCATTAATCTTTTCTTATAGAAAAAGCTAAAAAGAGAGAATGATTGAAAAAAATCAGAGAACCATATAACAATAGAGCTCCCAGTCACATTTTCATCAAGGAATTCTTTCTACTTCTAGGAAGAGACATGACTTGGCCGTATACACTAACCCTCATTTACATAAAGATAAATGTCTAAAGTTTCTTCCAGCTTTAAATATATGATCCTATATTTGGACACTTACCTGCCTCCTGCAATCTTTAACTAAACATATACTCAAATCCTTTCCCACAACAAACAGAAATTTTTCTACCTTTTAATTTGCTCAAAAGAAAAGCATGACTAAGGAAGATAAGGCAGAAACTTCTCAAACTCTCAAATGGACCAGTAATAATTTCAATGTAGATTTGTCCTTCCAGGCCTGTTTATCATAAGGAACTCGAATTTATGATCTGTTCTTGTCTTATCCATGTCCTGTACATGTCTTGTTCATATCAAATGCAACTAAGTGGCTCAGTGGATAGAGCAGTGGGGCAAGAGTTAGGAAAACTTGAGTGAGTTCAAATCTGGCCTCAGACAATTACAAGCTTTGTGACCCTGAACAAGTCACTTAACTTCTAATTCATCAGTTTCCTCAATTGTAAAATGAGGATCATAATAGAAGCTACTTCATAGGGCTATTGGGAAGATCAAATAAGACAACATATGTAAATCTTTAACATGATACCTGGCACATAGACACTTAATAAATGTTTATTCCCATCCTATGTCTTAATCAGATAACCAGAGGGATTCCAACCGACTTACTGGAGGCCATCTTTGTTTTTCAATTTGTTTTCAGGAAAGGGAAGAAAAATTAGAAGACATGTTACTTTGTACTTATTATTTAGTCTATGGGAGGCAGCATGATTTAGGAGAAGGAGAACTGGGCCTGTATTATTTATCACTTAATCTCATCATTTGAGGTAAATTTATCTTCATATGCAACTTCTGATCCATAAAATCTGTGTGACATTGTCTCACACAGAGTCATGTGGCCTCTCTAAGTCTCAGGCAATTCTTTATGATACATATACTAAGATATAAAGAGTTTGCAAAATATGTCATCAGAAGAAGTTCTCAAACTAACAGTTTATCTGTTGTCTAACAAATATACTGGGTGTTCAAAAAGTTTAATATAGTTTTAAGTTTTAATAACTTAAAACTATACTAACACTTTTAGGATATCTTTAATATAGTGTCACTAAAAAATAGTGAAGGCAGCTAGGCAGTGCAGTAGATAGAACATCAGGCCTGGAGTCTGGAAACCCTAAGTTAAAATCTACCCTCAGACACTTACTAGTTGTGTGACACTAGGCAAGTCACTTAACTCTGTTTCAATTTCCTCATTTGTAAAATGATCTGGAGAAGCAAACAGCAAACCACTCCTCCAAGAAAACTCCAAATAAGATCATAAAGAGTCAGACATGCCTGAAACAACTGAACAACAACAGAAAGGAGGTATTAATACTTTAGCATAAAGAGAAACAGAATAAAGTACACAATATTAATGTAGAGCAGAAAACCAAATCACTCTTATCAAAGATGAAAAAGGTTAATATACCACTAATAAAAAATTAAATTTAAGTAATTATTAGGAGTTATTTTGTCCAATTATATGACAACAAATTTAACAACTTAAGTGAAATAGAACAGTACTTAAAAATATAAGCTGCCAGATTAATAGAAGAGGAAATAGAATATTTAAATAAACCTATTTTAGAAAAAGAAAATGAATAGGCCATAAATAAGCTTCCTAAGGAAAAAAAACATCAAAACCAAATGGATTTACAAGTGAAAGCTACTAAACATTTCAAGATTAACTAATTCCAATATTAAATGAATTATTTGGTATAATAGACAAAGAAGGGGTCTTTTCAAACTCCTTTTATGAAACAATATGGTCCTCATACCTAAATCAGGAAGAGCAAAAAGATAGAAGTAAAATTATATGTCAATGTCACTAATGAATATGGATGCAAAAATCCTAAATGAAATACTAGCTAGGAGACTACTACTATATATCATAAATATACATTGTGATGCTTACTTACATCATTACAAATAATGCTTTCTGATGATTTTAGGTAGATACTTCTTATTTTAAGGGAAAAAAAATCTACTTGTATCTATGCTTTCAAGTTTTTTTTTTTAAATAAGAATGAGTGTTGTATTTTGCTGAAAGTTTTTTCTACAACTGTTGATATACTTGTATGATTTTTGTCATTGATATAATCAATTATGTTAACAGTTTTCCTCATGTTACACTTTTCCTGCATTCCTGGTATGTATGCCACTTGATCACAATGTAAACAGAATAAAGTACACAATATTAATGTAGAGCAGAAAACCAAATCACTCTCGTCAAAGATGAAAAAGGTGAATATACCACTAATAAAAAATTAAATTTAAGTAATTATTAGGAGTTATTTTGTCCAATTATATGACAACAAATTTAACAACTTAAGTGAAATAGAACAGTACTTAAAATATAAGCTGCCAGATTAATAGAAGAGGAAATAGAATATTTAAATAAACCTATTTTAGAAAAAGAAAATGAATAGGCCATAAATAAGCTTCCTAAGGAAAAAAAAAAAACATCAAAACCAGATGGATTTACAAGTGAAAGCTACTAAACATTTCAAGATTCACTAAACAACAATTAGGAATTATTTTGCCCAATTATATGCCAACAAATTTGACAATCTTAGTGAAATGTACACATATTTACAAAAATATAAATTGTCCAGATTAACAGAAGAAGAAGTAAAATACTTAAATAACCCCATCTCAGAAAAAGAAATTAAACAATTCATTGATGTACTCCCTAGGAAAAAATATCCAGGGCTAGATGGATTAACATGCGAATTCTATGAAACATTTAAAGAACAATTAATTCCAATACTATATAGACTATTTGATAAAATAGGTGAAGAAGGAATCTTACCAAATTCTTTTTATGATACAAATATGGTAAACCAGGAAGAGTCAAAACAGAGAAAGAAAATTATAGACCAATTTCTCTAACGAATATAGATGCAAAAATCTTAAACAAAATATTAGCAAATAGATTGCAGCAACTTATCACAGGAATAATACACTATGACCAAGTAGGATTTATACCAGGAATGCAGGGCTGGTTCAATATAAGGAAAACTATCAGCATAATCCATCATATCAACACCAAAACTAACAGAAACCACATGATCATCTCAATAGATGCAGAAAAAGCTTTTGACAAAATACAACACCCATTCCTATTAAAAACACTAGAAAGCATAGGTATAAATAGAGTCTTCCTTAAAATAATGAATAGCATCTATCTAAAGCCTTTAGCAAGCATAATATGTAATGGGGAGAAGCTAGAAGCATTTCCAATAACATTGGGAGTGAAACAAGGATGTCCATTATCACCACTGTTATTCAACATCATACTGGAAATGTTAGCTTTAGCAGTAAGAGAAGAAAAAGACATTGAAGGCATTAGAATAGGCAAAGAAGAAATAAAGCATCACTCTTGGTAGATGACATGATGTTATACTTAGAGAATCCCAGAAAATCAAGTAAAAACTACTTGAAAGAATAAACAACTTCAGCAAAGTTGCAGGCTATAAAATAAACCCACCTAAATCATTGGCATTTCTATATATTACCAACCAAGCCCAACAGCAAGAGATAGAAAGAGAAATTCCATTTAAAGTTACTGTAGACATTATAAAATATTTAGGAGTCTACCTCCCAAAACAAACCCAGGAACTCTATAAACACAATTACAAAACACTTTTTACGCAAATAAAATCAGATCTAAATAATTGGATAAACATCAGTTGCTCATGGGTAGGCCGAACTAATATAATAAAAATGACAATTCTACGTAAGCTAATTTACTTATTCAGTGCCATACCAATCAAACTACCAAAAATTATTTTATAGAGTTAGAAAAAATAGTAACAAGATTCATTTGGAAGAACAAAAGGTCCAGAATATCAAGAGAACAAATGAAAAGAAATGCAGGGGAAGGTGACCTAGCCATTGCAGATCTTAAATTGTATTATAAAGCAGCAATCATCAAAACTGCTTGGTACTGGCTAAGAAATAGAGTGGTGGATCAATGGAATAGGTTAAGTATGTGAGACACAGTAGTCAATGACTATAGTAATATATTATTTGATAAACCCAAAGACCCGAGCTTCTGAGATAAGAACCCACTCTTTGAAAAACACTGTTGGGAAAACTGGAAAAGAGTATGGCAGAAACTAGGCATAGACCAAAATATTGTGCCATATACCAAAATAAAGTTAAAATGGGTAGATGATTTAGATATAACGGCTGATACTATAAGCAAACTGAGAGAGCAAGGAATAGTTTACCTGTCAGATCTATGGCAAACAGAAGAATTCATGACCAAACAGGAGGTAGAGAACATTACAAAAAGCAAAATAGATAATTTTATTACATTAAATTGAAATGTTTTCTCACAAACAAAGCCAATGCAACTAAGATTAGAAGGAAGGTAGAAAATTGGGAAAGAATTTTTAAACCAGTCTCTCTGATAAGGGCCTCATTTCTAAAATATATAGAGAATTAAGTCAAATTTGTAAGAATACAATCCATTCCCCAATTGATAAGTGGTCAAAGGATGTGAACAGACAGTTCTCAGACGAAGAAATTAAAGCCATCTATAGTCATATGAAAAAATGCTCTAAATCACTATTGATTAGAGAAATGCAAATCAAAACAACTCTGAGGTACCACATCACACCTATCAGAATGGCTAACACGACAAAACAGGAAAATGATAAATGTTGGAGAAGATGTGGGAAAATTGGAACACTAATGCATCGTTGGTGGAGTTGTGAAATGATCCAACCATTTTGGAGAGCAATTTGGAACTATACCCAAAGGGCTATAAAAATGTGCATACCCTTTGACCCAGCAATAGCACTTCCAGGGTTATATCCCAAAGAGATCACACAAATGGGAAAAGGACCTACATGTACAAAAATATTCATAGCAGCTCTTTTCTGGTGGAAGAATTGGAAATTAAGAGGATGCCCATCAATTGGGGAATGACTGAGCAAGTTGTGGTATATGAATGTGATGGAATATTATTGTGCTATAAGAAATGATGAACAGGCTGACTTCAGAAAAACCTGGAATGACTTGTATGGTCCGATGCTGAGTGAAGTGAGCAGAACCAAGACAACATTGTACACAATAACAGCCATGTTGTGTGATGACTAATAGTGATAAACTTAACCCTTCCTGGCAATACAAGGATCTAAGACATCTCTGGAGGCCTTGTGATGGAAAATGCTATCCACAACCAAAGAAAGAACTATGGAAGCCGAATTGTTATTTTTTTCTCTTCTGTTGAGTTTTGTTTCCTCTTTCTGATGGTTCCTCCTATTGATTTTAATTTCTACTTACAACATCACTAATGTGAAAATATATTTAATATGAATGTAAATGTATAGCCTACATCAGATTGTGAGCCATCTTGTGGAGGGTGGTGGGGAGGAAGGGGAGAAAAATTTTAAACTCAAAAGCATATGGAAGTAATTATTGATAAATCAAAAAAATCAACAAAAAATAAAATTAAAAAAAATCAAGATACTAAAGGAATTTATGCAAAATTGTAAAGGAAGCAGGTTTAGCAGTACCAGATCTTTAATTGTATTATTAAGCAATTATTATCAAAACTACCTGGTACTACCTAAGAAATAAAAAGGTAGATCAGTGGAATGGAGTAGAGAGACAATACACAGCAGTAAGTGATTAAAGTAACCTTGTGTTTAACAAATGTTAAAATTTAAGCATTTGGGATAATAATTCACCATTTCATAAAAATTTTTGCAAAAACTGAAAACTGGAAAGAAGTCTGGCAGAAACTAGGTATAGACCAATATCTTATTCCATTTACCAAGATAAGGTCAAAATATATAAAGGGATATATAATAAAATTAGAAAACATGGAACATATTACCTATCAGACAGGAATAAAAGAAGAATTTATTAATAACCAAGAGATAAAGAGCATTGTAAAATATAAAATGGATAAATTTGATTACATTAAATTAAAAGGGTTTTGAATCCAAAATAGCCAAGATTAAAAGGAAAACAAAAAAATTGGGGGGAAGGTATAGATAGTTTCTCAGATGAAGATTTCATATCTCAAATATATGGAGAATGTTGTCAAATATGCAAGAATGAGTCATTTCCCATCTGATAAATGATCAAAGGATAAGAACAGGCACTTTTTGGATGAAGAAGCCAAAGCTATCTAATGTCATATGAAAAAAAAATGCTCTGTCACTGTTGATTAGAGAAATGCAATTTAATACAACTCTGTGACATCATCTCACGTCTATCAAATTAGCTGAGATGATAGAAAAGGAAAAAGAGAAATGTTAAAGGAAATGTGAAAAGATTGGGCCATTAAAAAACTTCTGGTGGAATGGGAAAGTGATCCAACCATTTTGGAGAGCAATCTGAAATTGTGCCCAAAGACTTGTAGAACTGTTATACCCTTTGATACATAAATACCACTATTAGGTCTCCCAAGGTAACCAGGGAAAAAGAAACTATATGTTCTAAAATATAGCAGCTCTCTTGTGGTAGCAAAGAACTAGAAATTGATGGGTCACCCATCAATTGGTTAATGCTTAAACAAATTGTGTCATATGATTGTGAGGAAATAATACTGTGCTGTGAGAAATGACGAACAGGTTGATTTTAGAAAAACATGGAAAAACTTATATGAAGTAATGAAGAGCGAAATGAGTAAAACCAAGAGAACATTATGTATAGTAACAGCAATATTGTTCTAAGAATAACTATGAATGATTTAGCTATTTGGAATATTATAAGTACTCAAATCAACTACAAAGGACCTGTGAAGGAACATGCTAACTGGTAGCCACCTCCAGAGAAAGAACTGAGAAACAGAATCATGCATGGCATGGTATGGGGTGAGGAGGGAAGGAGACATTTCAAAATTTAAAGCATAACAAAAATCAATTTAATTTAAAAATAAAGTATTAATACAAAGATAGTAATGAGGATATTAACATGAAAAGATGCCACAGTTCAAGTGCTCATGAGCTAATAAAGGGGACAGTGCTACTGAGATTACAAAGCAAGGTATCTGGATATTAATAGAAGACTCAATTCTGGACCATTATACTCAGAGTTTAGCATTAAATGTGATGAATAATTGTCATTTCTAAGAAAATTCCTGATATATTCTGCCTTGTTAAAGTAAATTTAGAACAGTGTAGGGTAATATTGGGAATGGAAATTTTCTTGTTTATACACTACTTCATTTTTCTTTCTTCTTACCCAATTCCTTGCTTCTATGGAGACTTCTTTTTTTTGAAGTACACAATATACTTTTAAAAAATTAGAAATGGGAAACAACCATTAAAACTTCAGTCTGCTGACATTGGAGGATTTCCTCCCAAGCACATATTCTACTGCTTTGTCTAAACTGTCTCCCCTTAAACATCTTAAAACACATTCAAGATTTAACTAGTTCCCTCAGGCTCTACTGTCTAATAGACCACATTCTGAAGAATGGAAAGTCATAACCTATAATTAGTGGTCCAGATTAATAGAAAATTGAGTAAAGGTACAACCATATCATATTTGATGTTGATGCTTTTGAAATTAAAAAAAAATCCCTGAAGTAAGAAAATGAGGCTATCCTCTCTTTGATTAAAAGTTATGACACACTCCAGACTTTTACTCTGCCAAAGAAGTTATTCCAGTTTTTATTCTGAATTCATGGAAATGCACTGAGAATAATAATGATTAGTATCAATAAAATAAAAAGAAGCAATTTCAGCAAGAAGCACTCCATTCTTAACTGAATATGTGCTATTTTGCTGACAATGAATGACTATCTTTTCACAAACAAGGTGAATGGTCAAAATATATTTTTTCAATTTAACTTATTTTGAATTATCAACTATCACTTCCATAAGCTTTTGAGTTTTAAATTTTTCTCCCCATCCCTCCCCCCTCTCTTTCCAAAATGGTGTGCAATCTGATATAGGCTATACATATACATTACTATTAAACATTTTCACATTAGTGATGTTGCAAGTAAGAATTAAAATTAATTGGAGGAACCACTAGAAAGAGGAAACAAAACACAACAGAAGAAAAAAAATAGCAAATAGTATGCTTTGATCTGCATTCAAACTCCATAATTCTTTCTTTGGATGTGAATAACATTTTCCATCATGAAGCCTTTGGAGATGTCTTAAATCCTGGTATTATACTGATAATTTTCCTAATATTGAACCAGCCATGCATTCCTGATAAAAATCCTACCTTATCGTAGTGTATTATTCTTGTGATAAGTTGCTGAAATCTTTTTGCTAATATTTCACTTAACATTTTAGCATCTATATTCATTAGGGAAATTAGTCTATAATTTTCTTTCTCTGTTTTGACTCTTCCTGGTTTAGGTAACAGCACAATATTTGTATCATAAAAAGAATTTGGTAAGACTCCTTCTTCACCTATTTTCCTAAATAGTCTGTATAGTATTAGAATTAAGTATTCTTTAAATGTTTGATAAAATTCACTTGTAAATCCACCTGGCCCTAGAGATTTTTTCCAAGTGAGTTCATTGATGGCTTGTTCAATTTCTTTTTCTGAAATGAGGTTATTTAAGTATTTATTTCCTTGTTAATCTGGACAATTATAATTTTGTAAATATTTATCCATTTCATTATGATTGTTAAATTTATTGGTATACAGTTGGGCAAAATAGTTCCTAATTATTGTTTTAATTTCCTCTTCCTTGGTGGTGGATTCAGCCTTTTGATTTTAGATAATGGTAACTTGGTTTTCTTCTTTCTTATTTAAATTAAATTAATCAAAGGTTTATCTATTTTGTTGTATTTTTTTTCATAAAACCAGCTCTTAGTTTTATTTATTAGTTCAATAGTTTTCTTAATTTCTCCTTTGGTTTTCAATATTTCTAATTTAGTGTTTAATTGAGGATTTTTAATTTGTTCTTTTTCTAGTTTTTTTAGTTGTATGCCCAAGTCATTGATCTCCTCTTTTTCTATTTTGTTTATGTAAGCATTTAGAGGTGTAAAACTTCCCCTAATTACTGCTTTCACTGCATCCCATAAGTTTTGGTATGTTGTCTTATTATTGTCATTCTTTTGGATGAAGTTATTGATTGTTTCTATGATTTGTTGTTTGACCCAATCATTTTTTAGGATTAAATTATTTAGTTTCCAATTGTTTTTAGTCTATCTCTCCATGGCTGTTTATTACATATAATTTTTATGGCATCACAATCTGAAAAGGATGCATTTAATATTTCTGTCTTTCTGCAATGGATTGTGAAGTTTTTATGCCCTAGTACGCGGCCAATTTTTATGTATGTGCCATGTACTGCTGAGAAAAAAATGTATATTCCTTTCTATCCTCATTCAATTTTCTCCAGAGATCTATCATATCTAACTTTTCTAATATTCTTTTCATCTCCTTAACTTCTTTCTTGTTTATTTTGTGGTTAGATTTATCTAGTTCAGAGAGGAGGAGGTTGAGTTCCACCACTAGTAAAGTTTTGCTATCTATTTCTTCCTGTAACTCTGTGAAGTTCTCTTCTAAGAATTTCAATGCTATACCACTTGGTGCATATATGATTAGTAATGATATTATTTCATTGTCTATGGTGACTTTTAGCAGGATGTAGCTTCTTTCCTTATCTCTTTTGATAAGATCTATTTTTGCTTTTGCTTTGTCTGAGATCAGGATTGCTAACCCTGCTTTTTTTTTTTTTTTGCTTTGGCTGAACCTTAATATATTCTGCTCCAGCATTTTACCTTTACCCTGTGTGTGTCACTCTGTTTCAAATGTGTTTACTGTAAACAATATATTGTAGGATTATGATTTTTAACCCATTCTGCTATTCACTTTTGTTTTATGGGACAGTTCATCTCATTCACATTCACAGTTATGATTACTATCTGTGTCTTTCTCTCCATCCTTTCCCCACCCTGTTTATGCTTTTCTTTCTTTTTTCTCTTTTTCTCTCCTCACTAGTGTATTCCTTTTGACCACACCTACCTCAGTCCTGCTTCCTTTCTATTAGCCCCTTCCTTTTTCTTCCCCTTTAGCTTTACTATTTCTTTTCTCCCTTCTATCCCCTCTCCCTTTTCTTTTTTCTTTTCCCTCCTACTGCCTATAGGGCAAGTTAGATTTCTATACCTGACTGATTATTTTATTCTGTTCTTTTTTTTTGTTTTGTTTTTGCTTTTTGGTGAGGTAATCAGGGTTAAGTGACTTGCCTGGGGTCACACTGCTAGTAAGTGTCAAGTGTCTGAGACCAGAGTTGAACTCAAGTCCTCCTGACTCCAACCCCAGAGCTCTATCTACTGTGCCACCTAGCTACACCATGTTATTCTCTTCTTGAGTCAAATCTGATGAGAGTAAGGTTCAAGCAATGCTCATTTCCCTTCCTTCTTTTCCTCTGCTGTAACAGGTTTTTGTGCCTTTTCCTGTAATGTAATTTACCCTTGCCTACCTCCTCCTTGCCTTTTTTCTCAGTACATTTTCTTAGTTAGATCAGATTAATCCACTTACTTGGATCTATTTGTCCTACTTGATTAGGTTTTTTTAATCATTACATCAAAGTCAACTTATATCCACTCCCTTTATGTATCTATCCCCTTTATGTACATCCCTTTAACATGGTAGAATACAATAAGACTACTAATGACTATTTTTTCACAGACAAGGTGAATGGTAAAAAAAAATGTTTTTTTAAAAATTTTTTCAGGTACTATACATCTATATTATTATCCAGTCAGAGATCCTAGGCATCTTGTTATTCACTGTTATCTTGCCTACCACCCCCACCCCCCCACCATGGAGCCTAATCTGCTTGCCCCTAATTTTTACTACTTTCTTTCCTTTAGAGAAGGGACTATCTCACTTTTGTATTTGTATACCCATCATGTAGTACAGTGCTAGACAAACAGAAGCTACTAAAAAAAAAAAAAAAAACCAAGAACATTTCTTTTTCATTAAACTTAGTTCACTTTGCAAGATAAAGCTATATTTTAATCATGTTAGATGCTTAATAAAATTAAGGCAAGAAGCAGTATAGTAGAGAGTATGGAAGGGAAGATTTGGCATCAAAAAATGTCTTATATAAAACCTTTCCACTGTCATTGTGTAATGATTGGTAGACCACAAATAAATCACTTTACCTCTCAGCATCCCCAGACTACTATCAAAGGCCCCAGATTATGGATGTTTGTAATGTACATTTATGGAAAAATTTTCCATGCTAAAGATTACTCACACTGATGAAATAAGAGGTCTAGACTAAAACAAATAAACAAATAAAAAAACACAAAATATTAAAAAATATTCTACTAGCTGCAAGAAGCAGAAAGAGTTCCTTCTGGAAAGATGGAAACATATAAGGCATCTCCACAAGATTAAATGTTTCTTCTCCTTTCTTAAAATTGTAAGAAGTCAGAACTAGAAAGAACCTTAGAAATCATTCCTTCCCCATTGCTCATTGAGTTAGGGTAGAAAGGTAGTAATGATTGAGTCCTACCATTCATGAATTTTGATGAGTCTTTCTGGGACAAGAGTAGGGAACCTGCATCCTGAAGGCCACATGTGACTTTCTAGGTCCTTGGATGTGGCCTTTTGACCTAGTCCAAGTTTTACAGAACAAATCATTTTATTAAGGAGATTTATTTTGTGAAGTTTGGATTTAGCCAAAGGGTAATACTTAAGGACCTAGAAGGCCATATGTGCCCTCCAGGCCACAGTTTCCCCACTCCTGATTTAGGAATAAGTAATCCTTTATTTAATCCAAACAAGAACATCAGACACCATGAATAATGGTGCCTGTCCAAACAATGAGATGAATGAATGAAAAAAAAATATGCACAATTCAATTTCCTAAACACTTTAGATATAATTTGAAATGCAAGCCAGTTCCTCCCCTTCTTCATCCATTCTTATAGAGTTTGCTCTTTTTTTTTCAGAAAATAATTTATTGGAGGTCAGATTTGGGGGAGACACAGTAGATCAATAACATAAGCAGTGACTTATATGTCATCTCCTGGGGAAAAGGCCACTTTATGTAAACTCTTGAATTTAACCTAGGCCAAGGTTGGCATTGACTATGATGAATCTGAGTCTGTGTCTATGTGTTGACAATCCTTGGTGTACAGTTGGTGAAAGACAGCTCATAACTCTCAAAAGAAACTCAGCGCAATTTTTACCTACTAACACTAGGGAGAGATAACCAAGGGGCAAGTGGACAGAGATTTGAGGCTACTCTCTTACCCCTAGAGCTGGCCTCTCCAGGTCAGGATAGAAGCATATTGGTGAGTCAGAGCAGATTAGGGTTCCCTTGTGCTGACCACATTGTATCTGCTCTATAGATAAATACAGGACTTTAATGCTTTGGCACATTTTACAAGCATAAAAACACATACACATACAAGAAAAAAAAAATCAATGTTATGTTTCTAAGCTATATGAATATGATTTATATTATTCATAAGGAAAATAGTAAAAAAAATTCATAGCTCAATTCTTGACTTTAAGGAATAATATAAAAGCTATGAACCTCTCGGTGTTTCCTGATGGCAGCAGTTGTTGTTCCAATATAGCTCCAAGGCTGTCACCAGGCATACAAGGAGAAGGCCCATAGAAAAAGATGTGGAATAAGCTGGTGAAATTGTGTAGTTTCAGGGACTTGTCATCTTTCTGAGCATTTGTGTGGCTATTCGGTTCACAGTGATTCATGAGTGGAGACCATTTTTGTTTGAGGATGCCAGGATCCTTTTAATGCTTCATTTGAGTCTTGTATTTGAAAGTCAAATTTTCTATTCAGCACTGGTCTTTTCATCAGGAATGCTTGAAATTCTTCTATTTCATTGAATATCCATTTTTTTTCTCTGAAGGGCTATAATCAGTTTTGATGTGTAGGTGATTCTTGGTTGTAATCCTAGGTCCTTTACCTTCCAGAATATCATTGTCCAACCCCTCCAATATTTTAACTTAGAAGCTGCTAAATCTTGTGTTATCATTACTGTGGCTCCACAATACTTGAATTGTTTCTTTTTAACTGCTTGTAATAATTTTTTCTTTACATGGGAGGTCTGGAATTTGGCTATAATATTCCTACAGAATATAATAATTTTCATTGTGGGACGTTTTTCAGGAGGTGATCAGTGGAATCTTTCAATTTTTATTTTACCCTCTGGTTCTAGAATATCAGGACAATTTTCCTTGAGAATTTCTTGAAAAATTATATCTAAGCTCTTTTTTTGTATCATGACTTTCAGGAAGTCCAATAGTTTTTAAATTATGTCTCTTGGATATAATTTACATGTTCCTTGTGTTTCCAAGGAGATGTTTCACATCATCTTCTTTTTTTCATTCTTCTAGTTTTGTTTTATTTTTTCTTGATGTCTCATAGAGTCATTAGCTTCCATTTGCACAATTCTAATTTTTAAGGAATTATTTTCTTCATGATCATTTACACCTCCTTGTTTCATTTGGGCTATTCTATTTTTTAGGAGTTCTTTTCAGTGAAATTTTGTATATCTTTTTTTTCCATTTGGCCAATTCTGCTTTTCAAGGCATTCTTTGCCTGATTGGATTTTTAAACTTATTTAGTATTTTATTTTCCCCAGTCACATGTAAAAACAATTTTTGACATCAATTTTTAATACTTTGAGCTCCAAATTCTCTCCCTCCCTCCCTTTCCACAACCTTTCATTGAGAAATCAAGCAATTTGATATAGGTCATAGATGTGTAGTCATGCAAAACATATTCATAATAGCCATGTTGTGAAAAAAACAGACAAAAAATCAAGAAAAATAAAAAAAACTAAAAAAAAGTATGCTTCAATCTGTATTCAGACACCATCAATTCTTTCTCTAAAGATGGATAGCATTTTTCATCACAAGTCCTTCAGATTTGTCTTGGATCATTGCAATGCTGAGAATAACTAAGTCATTCACAGTTGATCATCTTACAATATTGTTGTTACTTTGTACATGGATATGAACATGACAAAGGCAATGTGTGCCACAGAATGCTAGACTGATCATAGACTTCTCATCTCCAAGATATTTGCATTCAACAAAAGTGGTGGCACCAAGGCAAAATGACTGCCAGAAGAATTAATGCCAACAGATTAGAGCACTTCTCTGAATGGGAACAGTTTGTTGTCAAATTGGAGAGAAAGTTGAGTCAACACACAACTGGCAACAGGTTGAGCTGAAAAGGAGTGGGCAGCATTCACAGATTAAGTGCACAGCACTGCATTTGCTCATCTCATTCAGAATACTCATAAACATCAAGATTGGTTTGATGAAATCATGGAATAAATTTCCAGTAGCCAATATGGTGGAGTAAGCAGTAAGTCCCTATCATTCTTCCATTTTGACCTCTAAAAATCCCCCAGAAAATAGCACCCCAAGAAAAATCCTAGAACAGCAGAGCCATCAGAATGATTGAGTGGATAAATCACTTAACCAGGGAAATTTGGAGGATCAGCAAAAAATGTCTGTTTCATTAAGGTAAAAGTGGAGTGCATTCCAGGACAGGAAGTGTCCCAGGAAGCTGGCAGCAAGCCCCATGTCAGCAAACCAGCAGGAGATCCTGAACCCCAAGGTTGTAGAGCAGGCAAAGGCCAACACCAGGACCCCCAACATGCTTTAGCAGAGTCAGGTGAACTGGTAGACTTCAAGTCAAAGAACCACCACCTGCACTGGTGCAGTCACAAAGGGCAGGTATATCCCAGGAGCACACTTGTGTGAGATTCAGCACAACCCCAGGTAAGTAAGTGTCCTCCAGTAACCAGACCTCCACGTGCTTCAGTGCAGCCCAGAGTAGACAAACATCCTCCAAAAACACATCTTCTCCTGCTTCAGCATAGCACTGGCAGGGTAGTTAGACATGCTCCAGCAGACAGACCTCCCCCTGCATCAGCATGGCTCCAAGCAAGCAAGCAACCTCCAGCAGTCTAACCACCCCATACTTCAGGGAAACACAGAAAAACCCCACCTGGCCTCAGAACACAACAAACAACACCACTAGAATCCAAGTTCAGTACCAGGTAAACTGCCAGACTCTTAGACCCCCAGCTGCCAGCACCTGAGACCCCAGCACACAAAGCCAGTGATCAGGCCCATGGCTCACAGCACAAGAGTGCTGTGGAGAGTGCTCCTTGTGTTCCATCAGGAAAGCTCAATTTTAAAAGCCAGGAAATAGGTAAAAAGGTGAGCAAGAAACAAAAACAAACATTACCATAGAAAGATACTATGGTTACAGAAAATATCAAAACACAAACTCAGAAGAGGACATCACTGTCAATACACCTACATCTGAAACCTCAAAGGGATAATATGGATTGGTGACATGACCAAAAAGCCATCTTAGAATATCTCAAGAAAGATTTTAAAAGTCAAATAAGAGAGGTAGAAGAAAATTCAAAAAAGGAAATCAGAAGTCTACAAGAGAGAGTCAAAAGCTTTGAAAAGGAAAGCTAAAATTGATTGAAGAAAACAACTTAGTATGGGCAGCTAGATGGCTCAGTGGATAGAGCACCAGCTCTGAAGTCAGGAGGACCTGAGTTCAAATTCAGCCTCAGACACATAACACTCACTAGCTGTGTGACTCTGGGCAAATCACTTAACCACAATTGCCCCATAAAAACAAACAAACAAACCAAAAGGAACTTATTAAAAAATACAATAAGCAAAATGGACAAGGAGGTACAAAAAACTCACTGGAGAGAAGAACTCCTTAAAATGTAGAATTGACCAAATGGAAAAGTAGGTACAAAAACTAACTGAAGAAACCAATTTGCTAAAAATTAGAATTGGGCAAGCGGGAGCTAATGACTCTATGTGATATCAAGAATCAGTCTAACAAAATCAAAAGGATGAAAAAAGAGAAGGAACTGTAAAATACCTTATTGGAAAAAAAACTGACCTGATATAGGAGAGGAAACTGAAGAATTTTTGATCTACTTGAAAGTCATGATAAAAAAAGGGCCTGGATAGTATCTTTCAAGAAATTATCAAAGAAAACTTCCCTGAGCTCCTAGAACCAAAGGATAAAATAGTCGTCAAAAGAATCCACCAATCATATTCTGAAAGAGATCCCAAAACAAAAATGCCAACATTCCAGAATTATCAGGCGAAAAAGAAATACTGAAAGCAACCAGAAGAAAACAATTTAAATATCATGGAACCACAATCAGGATTATGAAAGGCATAGCACTTTCTATATTAAAAGATAGAAGGCCTAGAATATTCTATATTAATTGAAAACTAAATAATCTAATGCTGAAGAATGAGTGGACCAAACAATAAATCTCAGAAACTTTCAGTAATTTCATCCAAGAGAATGACAATAATGAGACAACATGCCAAAACTTATAGGATGCAGTCAAAGCAGTACTTAGGGGAAATTTTATATCTCTAAATGCTTACATGAATAAAATAGAGAAAGAGGAGATCAATGAATTGGGCATGTAACTAAAACAACTAGAAAAAAAACAAATTAAAAATCCCCAATTAAATATCAAATTAGAAATACTGAAAACCAAAGAAGAGATTGATAAAATTGAAATTAAGAAAACTATTGAACTAATTAATAAAACTATGATCTGGTTTTATGAAAAAAAATAAAATGGATAAACCTTTGGTTGATTTGATTAAGAGAGAAGAATACAAAATTACCAGTATCTAAAATTTAAAAAAAAGTTGTACTCACCACCAATGAAAAGGAAATTAAAACAATAATTAAGAGATATTTTGCACAATTGTATGCCAATAAAATTGATAATGTTGGTGAAATGGATGAATAATTTAAAAAAATAAATTGGTTTAACAGAAGAGGAAATAAAATACTTAAATAACCACATTTCAGAAAAAAAAATACATTATACAAGCCATCAATGAACTCCCTAAGTAAATATCTCCAGGACCAGATGGACTTCCAAGCGAATTCTTCTAAACATTTGAAGATTAATTAATTCAAATACTATATAAACTAATGGGGAAAATAAGCAAAGAAGGAGTACTGAACCTACATGGTGGAGTAAAAGCAGGGTATTGCTTGAGCTATCATCAAACCCTTCCAAATACTGATAAAAATGGCTTTAAACAAGTTCTAGAGCAGTAGAACCCACAAAAAGGCAGAGTGAAACTTTTTTCCAGCCCAAGACAACTTGGCAGATATACAGGAAAGATCTGTTGCACCAGGCTGAGAAAGGAGAAAATTCCTGTGCAAACCACACTGGCAAAGACCAGGCCCCAGAAAAACTGGAACAGATCTCAGGGGACTGAGTCATGAGCAGCGGTTATAATTTCCAGACTCCTCAACCTATAAATGCCAAAGACAACTTAGAAGGTCAGTAGAATAGGTCTATCAGAACTGGGTGAGAGAGGAGCACAGTCCAGCCTGGGAACCAGCACTGCTCTGGGGTGGCAGCAGCAGCAGCAGCTGCTTCTGGAGGTCTCAGCCCACGGACTCTAAGTGGATTGAACAACTGGTGAGAAGGAAATTACAAGGATCTCTTTGCTGGCATTGAGGCAGGATTCTGTTGCCTTGCCCATACCTGGATCTGGGTGGCAGTCCTGGATGGCAGTCCTGGGGCTAAGAGGAGCCCTGGTACAGCAGAGTTTGTGGCATCAGTGGAGAGGGAACTCTCCTCACAGATACAAGGCAGAAAAGAATCCTTGTGGTGACTCACAGACCAGAGCACAGGCCAGGAGAGGAGTAAACACCTCTCCTTAGATCATATCACCTTGGAAGAACTGAAAACATACAGGTCCCTAGAAGTATCCCGAAAACAGCTGCACAAAATGCCTTAAGTTTGGCACACCCTCCACACTGGAAACAGAGTCTTTCTTAACAAAGAGTTAATAAGTCAAGTAATTAGCTGCGAAAATGAGAAAATATCAGAAAAAGACTCACAGTATAGAATCTTACTTTGGTGACAAGGAAGATCCAAACATACAGTCAAAAGAAGACAACAAAGACAAAGCTGCTACATCCAAAACCTCCAAGAAAGCCGTAAATTGTTCTCAGGCAATGGAAGAGCTCAAAAATTATTTTTAAAATCAAGTAAGAGATATAAAGGGGAAAATTTATGAGAGAAATGAGAGTGATACAAGAAAATCATGAAAAATGAGTCAATAGCTTGCTGAAAGAGACACAAGAAATATTAATGAAAATAACACATTAAAAATAGACTGGATCAAATGTCAAAAGAGGTCTAAAAAGCCAATGAGGAGAAGAATGCCTAGAAAAGCAGAACAGATCAAATGGAAAAGAGTTCCAAAAGCTCACTAAAGAAAATAATTCCTTAAAAATTGGAATAGAACAAGTGGAAGCTAATACCTCTATGAGAAATCAAGAAATTATAAAACAAAACCAAAAGAATGAAAAAAAGAGAATACAATGTGAAATATCTCATTGGAAAAACAATTGACCTGGAAAATAGGACCAGGAGAGATTAATGTAAGAATTAATGGATTACATGAAAGCCATTATCAAAAAAAGAAAGCATCTTTCAAGAAATTATCAAGGAAAATTTTCCTGATATTCTAGAACCAGAGGGTGAAATAGAAATTGAAATAATCATTCTATCACCTCCTGAAAGAGATTCCAAAAGAAAACTCCCAGGAATATTATAGCTAAATTTAAGAGTTCCCAGCTTAAGGAGAAAATATTGCATGCAACCAGAAAGAAACAATGCAAGTGTTGTGGAACCATAATCAGGATAATGTAAGATGTAGCAACTTCTATATTAAGGGATTGGAGGGCTTGGAATATGATATTCCAGAGGTCAGAGGAGCTAGGATTATCATCAAGAATCATCTACCCAGCAACACTGAGTGTAATCAATGAGGGAGAAAAATTGATATTCAATGATGTAGAGGAATTTAATGTATTCTTGAGAAAAAAACAGAGCTAAACAGAAAAATTGACTTTCAAATACAAGACTTAAGGGAAGTACAAAAAGGTAAACAGGAAAGAGAAATCATAAGGAACTTACTGAAGTTGAACTGTTTACCTTACTAAATGGAAAGATGATATTTGTAACTCATGATATCTTTCTCATTATTAGGGTAGTTGTAGGGAATATAGATAGAGGGCATAGGGTGAGTTGAATATGAAGGGATAATATCTAAAAAATAAAACTAAGGGGTGAGAATGGAATGTACTATGAGTAGAGAGGCAGAGGCAGAATGGGGATAATTATCTCACATAAAAGATACAAAAATAGTTTTTACAGTGGAGGAGAAAAGGAAGGAGGTGAGAGGGAATGAATGAATGTTACTCTCATTGAAGTTGGTTTAATAAGGGAATAATATACACACTCAATTGGGTATGGAAATCTATCTCACCCTACAAGAAAGTTCATGGAAAAAGGATAAGGCAGGGGGATGATAAAAGGGAGGGCATATTAGGGGAGGGGTAATCAGAAGCAAAAACTTTTGATGAGGTGTGTACATCAGAGTTGTTTTCATTTGCATTTTTCTAATCAATAGTGATTTAGAGCATTTTTTCATATGACTATAGATAACTTTAGTTTCTTCCTTTGAAAACTGCCTGTTCATACCTTATACCATTTATAAATTGAGGGATGACTTGTATTCTTATAAATTTGACTCAATTTTTATATATTTTGGACATGGCTTATTTATCAGACACACTGGTTGTAAAAAGTCTTTCCTAGCTTTCTGCTTCCTTTCTAATCTTGGCTACTTTGGCTTTGATTGTGGAAAAAAAACAACTTTTTAATTTAATGTAATCAAAATTATCCATTTTGCATTTCACAATGTTCTTTATCTCTTTTTTGTTCATAAATTCTTCCATTTTCCATAGATCTGACATGTAAACTATTCCTTGCTCTCCTAATATGCTTATATTCCCACCCATAATGTCTAAATCTTGTGCCCATTTTCACTTTATCTTGATATACAAAGGGTTATAAAACTCTGACCTGCAATACCACTTCTAGGTCTACATCCCAAAGAGATCATAAAAATGGAGAAAATTGGGATCCACATATACAAAAGTATTTATAGCAGCTCTTTGTGTTGGCCAAGAATTGCAAATGGAGGAGATGCCCATTATTTGGGGAAAGGTTAAATAAGTTGTAGTATATGAATATAATGGAATTCTTGTGTTCCATAAGACATAATGAGCAGGTGGACTTCAGAAAAACCTGGAAAGACTTACATGAACTGATGCTGAGTGAAGTTAGCAGAACCAGGTGAACATTGTACACAGGAACAGTAACACTGGGCAATGACCACCTTTGATTGACTTACCTCTTCTCTGCAATACAAAGACCTAAGACAATCCCAAAAGACTCATTATGGAAAATGCTCTCCACATCCAGAGAAAGAACTATGAAGTATGAATGCAGATCGAAGCATACTATTTTCTCCTTCTCTTTTTTGTTTTGTTACTTCTTTCTCATAATTTTCCCCTTTGGTTCAAATTCTTCTTTACAACATGACTAATGTGGGGAAAAAATGAAATGATGGAGAAATTTAGAAGCTGCTAAGAGAAATGTGAGAATTCTACAGGATTTGCCAGTAGGATAGTTCATCCATCTCTAAGAAGGCATCATTTAATTCCATAAAAAGTAAAGTAAAGCTTAGAGAAATGTAGGACTTTTGTCTCCATAAGAAGGCAAATGAAATTTAATTTTATGCTGATAGTAACAATCCACAGTGCTTTTATGATGCTCTGAAGGCTATTTATCAGCCAAATCCTATAGTGAATCTCCATTACTCATTGCTGATGGAGCCACATTGATTAGCGATTAAGACATGATCCTACAGAGACAGCCTGAACACTTTGATAATGTTCTCATCAAAAGGTCATCAATCAACATAGAAGCCATTGACTGTTTATCTCAGGTTGAAATTAATCCCTCCCTAGCTAAAATTCCATTTGAAGAAGAGATTTTGAATGCCATTAGGCTCCTTTGGTATGACAAAGCACCTGGTGCTGATTCTATTCCAGGTGAGATTTACAATGTAGGGGGTCCATTGCTCATACAAAAGCTGACTGAAATTTCTCGGTTACATGGCAAGAAGAGGCTATCCCACAAGAGTTCAAGGATGCCTCTGTTAATCATCTCTTTAAAGGTCAAGAAAATAGACTGTCCTGGGACAGTCATAGGGGGGTCTGTCTCTTTGTCATTGCTGGCAAGATTCTTGCCAGAGTCCTTCTTAATAGGCTGATCCTTCACCTGGAAGATAGTCATTTACCTGAGAGCCAATGTGGCTTCACAAAGGATTGAGGAGAGGCTGATACAGTGTTTACTGTCAGACAACTCCAAGAGAAATGCCAGGAGCAGAACAGAGTTCTGCACACAATATTTGTAGATATGACCAAGGACTTTAGGCTCATGGAAAATTACATCGAAATGTGGTTGCCTGGAGTTCATCAGCATTGTACATCAATTTCAAGATGGCATGCTTGTGTGGGTTCTGGATAATGGAAGATGCTCTCAATCTTTCCCAGTCACCAAATGAGTTAAACAAAGCAGTGTGCTCATGCTTTTTAGCATGATGTTTTCATCCATGTTTGAAACATCGAAAATGAGGACAAACATGGCATCAAAGTAAGCTACCACACTGATAGTAAATTCTTCAATTTGAAAAGGCTACAAGGCAAGACCAAAGTGGAGGGACTATTGGTGAATGATTTTCTGCCTGCAGGTCCACTCAGTGTAGCCTCGCGAGCTGAGATGTAACAAAATAAGGATCAATTCTCTGGCACTTGTGCAAATTTTGGCCTAATAATTGCCAGCAGGAAAATACAAGTGCTCCATCAACCAGCACCAAACTATCCATAAGTGGAACATGGAGAAATTTTGAATTTTGTTAATAAGTTCACTTACCTCAGCAGTATACTTCCTGGGGATATACACACTGATATGCACATTGCCAGAACTAGCACAGAACTAGCTCAGTGTTTGGGAGGCTCCAAAGGAAAGTGTGGGAGAGAGGTATTAAACTGACTGCCAAAGTGAAGGGCTACAGAGCTGCTGGGCTGACCTCATTGTTGTATGCCTTTGAAACCTGCACAGTATACCAGTACCATGCCAGGAGACTGAATCACTTCCATTTGAATTATCTTAGGAAAATTCTGAAGATCACCTGACAGGATAAGATATTCAACATTGAGGTTCTTTCTTGAACTAAACTGCAAAGCATTCAAACTCTATTGCAGAGAGGTCTTTAATGGTCTGGCCACATTGTTCTAGTGGAAAATGTCCACTTGCCAAAAAGACTTTTATGCAGAACTAACACAGCAAGCAATCAAACAGAGGTCAGAAGAAGCTATACAAGGACACTCTCAAGGTCTCTCTTAAGCATTTTGGAATTAATTGTGTGACATGGGATACTTTGGCACAGGACTGTCTAGCATGGCATATCCTCATCAGAGAAGGGGCTGTGTTACATGAGCAAAGAAGAACTAAAATAGCTTAAAAGAAATTTGAGATGCGCAAATTTAGAAAATCCACTCCAAATGTTCACATGAACTATTCATGCCTAACCTGTGGTAGAACATTCTGAGCCCATATTGGTCTGATGAGCCACTGTCAGAAATGCTATAACTTGAGTCTAGCATAGTGATGTCAATTTGGTCCTCTTTAAGAAAAAGAGACAACAACCAACCAACCAACTCACACCTCTGTGCTCTTCCCTCTGCTCTCTGTCTATATACACTCCTTCTAACTCCCCTAACAATGAAAAGGGTCTTATGAATTACAAATGTAGGAATGTAAAAAGTTTTACCTTATTAAGTCCTGTATAATTTCCCTTTCCTGTTTACCTTTTTTATGCTTTTCTTGTATTTGAAAGTCAAATTTTCTATTCATCTCTGATCTTTTCATCAAGAATGCTTGAAAGTCCTCAACCCCATTGAATGTCCATTTTCTCCCCTCTAAAGGATTATACTCCTTTTGGTTGGGTAGGTGATTCTTGGTTGAAATCCTAGCTCCTTTGCCCTGCAAAATATCATATTCCAAGTCCTCTGATCCTTTAAAATAGAAGTTGCTGAATCTTGTGTCATCTTGATGGTGACTCCACAAAATTCAAATTGTTTCTTTCTGGCTGCTTGCAATATTTTCTCCTTGACCTGAGAACACAGGAATTTGGCTATGATATGCTCAGCAGTTTTGATTTTGTGATCCCTTTTAGGATATGATAGGTGGATTCTTTCAATTTCTATTTTAATCTCTGGTTCTAGAACATCAGGGTGGTTTTCCTTGATAATTTCTTGAAAGGTGATATCCAAGCTCTTTTTTTTTTTATCATGGCTTTCAGTTAGTCCAATATTTTCTTTTAAATTCTCTCTCCCAGATCTATTTTCCAGGTCACTTGTTTTTCCAATGAAATATTTCACATTTTCTTCTCTTTTTTCCCCAATCTTTTGGTTTTGTTTTATTATTTCTTGATTTCTCATAAAGTCATTAGCTTCCATTTGCTCCATTCCAGTGTTTAAGGATTTATTTTCTTCAGTGAGCTTTTGGAGCCTCTTTTCCATTTGGCCAATTTTCCTTTTTAAGGCGTTTTTCTCCTCCTTGGCTTTTAGGACCTCTTTTACCATTTGGCATAGTCTGTTTTTTAAGGTGTTATTTTCTTCATTTTTTTTTTATTCTCCTTTAGCAAGCTATTGACTCATTTTTTCATGATTTTTTTTGCATCACTCTCATTTCTCTTCCCAATTTTTTCTCTACCTCTCTTATTTGATTTTCAAAATGCTTTTTGAGCTCTTCTGTGGCCTGAGACCAATTCATATTTTTTTTTTCTTGGAGGCTTTGTATGTAGGAGCTTTGACTTTGTTGCTGTTGCTGTTGTTGTTTTCTGAATGTGTGTTTTGATCTTCCCTGTCACGATAGCAAATTTCTATAGTCATAGTTTTTCTGATGTTTGCTCATATTCCCATCTTATTATTTGATGTTTAAGTCTTTGTTAAAGTAGGGCTCTGCTTCCAGAGTAGAGGGCATACCATCCCAAGCTTCAGGGACTTTGTGCTGCTGTTTTGAGATATACTTCTATGGACATATAAGTTTTCCATTTTTCCAAGTTTGTATGATCTAAGGAGAGGTATTTACTCATCTCCCGGCAAGTGCTCTGGTCTGTGAGTGACCTCAAGAACTCTTTTCTGTCCTGGAACTGTGAGGAGTGCTTTCCTTTGTGACTGCAAGCTCTACTTTCTAGTGTTCCTCTTCACCCTGGTCTGCCACCCAGGACTGCTATCCAGATCCAAGTATGGGAAAAGCAAGAGTCCTACCTCAGTGCTAACAAAAAGACCCCAGAAATCTCCTTCTGACCAGATGTTCAACCCTCATCGATGTATGACCCCCTGAGAGTTCCAGAAACAGCCACTGCTGCTGCCACTGCTGATTCAGTTATTCCCAAGGCCTCCTACTGGTTTACTGGGGCCAGGGCTGTGTTGGCACAGCCTGTACTTGACTGTACTCCCCTCTCACCCAAGTGTGATAGACCTTTTCTGCCAACTTTCCAAGTTTTCTTGGGCTGGAAATATGTTTCACTGTCTACCTCATTAGTTTTTGATACCTTTTTTTTTTAACCATTTGGCCCATTCCTTTTTTTAAGTTGTGATTTTCTTAAGTATTTTTTGAGTCTCCTTTAGCAAGCTGCTGACTTATTTTTCATGATTTTCTGACATTACTCATTTCATTTCCCAATTTTTCCTCTACTTCTCTTACTAGATTTTTAAAATCCTTTTTGAGTTCTTCCATGGCCCAAGACCAATTCATATTTTTCTTTGAGGCTTTGGATGTAGGAGCTTTGATTGTGTTGTCCTCTTCTGAGTGTGTATTTTGATCTTCTATGTCACCATAATAACTTTCTATATTCATAATTTTTCTATTATTAACTCATTTTTCCAGCTTACTTCTTCACTTTTAACTCTTTGCTAAAGTAGGACTCTATTTCCTGGGTATAAGGTGTACTGTCCCAAACTTCAGGGGATTTTTGCATCCTTTTTCAGAGATACTTCTAGAAAGCTATATGTTTTCAGTTCTTCCAAGGTGGTATCATCTAAGGAGAGGTGTGTTTACTACTCCACAGGCCTATTACCTGGCCTGTGAATGATCACAAGCATTTTTTGGTGCCCTAGAACTTTGACAAAGGTCCCTGCTCAACTAGGACCTAAAACTCTGTTGTGCCACTGCTCCCACTCACCCTCATACTACCAACCAAGACTGTGACCTATATCCAAATAAGGGCAAAACAACAGAGTCCTGCTCCCAATGCCAGCAAAGAGACCCCAGTAGTTTACTTCTCACAATTTGTTTTATCTCCTTACCATTGGTGGGCTGAGAGCTCTGTCAGCAGCCACTGCCACTACTGATTCAGTCAATTCCAAGGATTGCTCCTGGTTTTCTGAGACCCAGTCTTTGCTGGCACAGCCTGAATTGGACTCTGTTTGACTCTCACTCAACACACCCTTCCTGCCAACCTTCTAAGTTTTTTGTTTGTTTGTTTGTTTGTTTTGACTGGATACCTTATTGTGTCATCATCCATGCCATTGCTGCTGGTAAAGTCATATCCCTTCATGATGCTGAACTGTCTTACAGTACCAAGAACTTTGATGGTGATAGTTCTCATTTGTGAATCTTCAGTAGATATAGCTGCATCACTCACAGAAGCAGTTATCAGGTTACAACTCCAAGAGCTGTATGGGATGACATTTTCAGAGTCTGGACTAGGAAAACTTCTAGTCTGAAGGATGTTGCTACTCCCAAGACTTTTGGGTCATAGGCCTATCAGTAGCAATTGGTCAGTGTTTGGTGATGGCAGTGGTAAGAAATGTGAGACACTTCTCCAAAGTAATTTTTTTTTTCTACAGGGATGGCTAACAGTGTTAGCTCCAGAAGCATAGCCATTGATTCAGGAGTCATTGCTATCCCAAAGGTGTTTGAAGGGAGTTGGTTGCTGATGATTTCACTTTTCTTTGGCACACATCACCTTCCATCTCTCCCTCCTAATGCTTTGTTGCTGTATTTAGGTTGCATTGCCTGCTCTGTAGGTAACAGCTAATAAAGAATTGGTGGGGATGTCTGTTCTCTTCTACACAGTAGTTGCTTCTCCATGGTGGCAGTGGGCCAGGATTCTAAGGATGCTGGCATTCAAGGGGCTCTTGAAATTACTATTCCATCTTGGTAGATCTTCAGCATTTGGTGTTGTGGGATTGAGGGAAGTGTCTGCAAAGGTCACTAAAATGATAATAGAGATAAAATTGATTCTTTAGTACTCAAGATGATCCTACAGCCTAGCAGGAGGTACATTATTCATGAGTCAGGAATACAATTCAAAAACATTTATTGAGTATTTATCATGTGCAACATGTCATGATAGACATTTAGTGATATACAAAATAAAACACCATATAAATTAACAAAAGACACAAAGATACAAAAATAATATGAGATTTCAAAAGAGGGAGAGGGAGAGAGAGAGAGAGAGAGAGATACAGACACACACACACAGAGAGAGAGAGAGAGAGAGAAAGAGAGAGAAAGAGAGAGTCATATCTAGCTAAGAAGAAGCAGGGATGGTTGCATGGCTTATCTGGCTATTGAATGATGGACAGGATTAAAAAAAGGTGGAGATTCAGTGAGAATGATTTTCCAGTGCTGTGAATAGGAAAAAAAAGGCACAGATATTCAGAGGACTAACAACTAGTCCAACTTGCTTGGAAAATGGTGTATATGATATGGAATAATAGTAGAACTTTCTGGAGAGGAAGTTTGGAGTAAAATGATAAAGGACTTTGGTAGACTTCAATAAACAATGGGCAGTTCTGGAGAAGCTTTTTTGTTTGTTTGTTTTTGTTTTTGTTTTGTTTTTTAGTATTTAATAAATGTATTTATTTTTAGTTTTCAACATTTACATCCACAAGATTTTGAGTTCCAAATTTTCACCCCATCTTGCCCTGCCCCCACCCCAAGATGGCATACATTCTGAATATCCCTTCCCCTAGTCTGCCCTCCCTTCTATCTCCCCCCCCTTCTCTTATCCCCTTTCCCTTCTATTTTCCTGTAGGGCAGGATAGATTTCTGTACCCCATTTCCTGTATTTCTTATTTCCCAGTTGCATGTGAAAACATTTTTTAAACATATGTTTTTAAAACTTTGGGTTCCAAATTTTCTCCCTTCCTCCCTCCCCACCCACCCTCATTGAAAAGGCAAGCAACTCAACATAAGTTATACATGTGCAGTTATGCAAAACACTCCCATAGTAGACATGCTGTGAAAAACTAACTCTATTTTCCTTGGTCCTATCCTGTCCCCCCATTTATTCTATTCTTTCTTTTGACCCTGTCCCTCCTCAGAAGTATTTGCTTCTGATTACCCCCTTTCCCAATTTGCCCTCCTCTCTATCATAACCCCGCTCTCATTCCCCTTTCCCTCCTATTTTCCTGTAGGGTAAGACAGATTTCTGTGCCTAATTGAATGTGTATGTTATTCCCTCCTTAAGTCAAATCCTATGAGAATAAGATTCATTCATTCTCTCTCACTTTCCCCTGCTTCCCCTATGCTGTAAAAGCCTTTTCTTTTCTGTTTTTTTTGTGAGATAATTTACCCCATTCTACCTCTCCCTTTCTCCTTCTCCTAGTATAATCCTCTCTCACCCCTTAATTTTATTCTCCAGATATGACCCCTTCAGACTGGACCCCTGTGTCCTGTATCTATCTATCTATCAATCAATCAATCAATCTATCTATCTATCTACCTATCTATCTATCTATCTATCTATCTACACATACATATAATTTTTTCCCTCCAACTACCCTAATACTGACAAAGGTCTCATGAGTTACAAATATTATCTTTCCATGTAGGAATGAAAACAGATCAACTTTAATAAATCTCTTATGATTTCTCTTTCCTGTTTTCCTCTTCATGTCCCACTTGAATCTTGTATGGAAAGTCAAATTTTCTATTCAGCTCTGGTCTTTTCATCAAGAACACTTGAAAGTCCTCTATTTCACTGAATGACCATTTTTCTTCCTGAAGGATTATACTCAGTTTTGCTGGGTAGGTGGTTCTTGGTTATAATCCTATCTCCTTTGCCCTCCAGAATATTATATTCTATGCCCTGTGGTCTCTTAATGTAGAAGTTGCTAAATCTTGTGTTATCCTGATTGTGCTTCCACAATACTTGAATTTTTTCTTTCTGGCAGCTTGTGATATTTTCTCCTTGATCTGGGAACTCTGGAATTTGGCTACAATATTCCTAGAAGTTTTCCTTTGGAGATCTCTTTCAAGAGGTGATTGGTGGATTCTTTCTATTTATATTTTGCCCTCTGGTTCTAAAACTTCAGGGCAGTTTTCCTTGATCATTTCTTGAAAGATGATATCTAGGCTCTTTTTTTGATCATGGCTTTCAGATAGTCCAATAATTTTTAAATTCTCTCTCCTGGATCTATTTTCCAGGTCATTTGTTTTTCCAATGAGATATTTCCCATTGTTTTCTAATTTTTTATCCTTTTGGATTTGTTTTACAGTGTCTTGATTTCTCATAAAGTTACTAGCTTCCAATTGCTCTATTCTAATGTTTAAGGAAGAATTTTCTTCAGTAATCTTTTGGATTTCCTTTTCCATTTGGCCAATTTTGTTTTTTAGGGTGTTTCTGCTCCTCATTGGCTTTTTGGACCTCTTTTGACATTTGTGTTAGGCTATTTTTTAAGGTATTATTTTCTTTAGCATTTTTTTGAGTTTCCTTTAGCAAGCTGTTGACTTGTTTTTCATGATTTTCTTGCATCCCTCTCATTTCTCTTCCCATTTTTTCCTCTACTTCTCTTCCTTGCTTCTCAAAATCCCTTTTGGGCTCTTCCAAGGTCTGGGACTGATTCATATGTTTCTTGGAGGATTTGGATATAGGAGCTTTGACTTTTTTGTCTTCTTCTGGTTGTATGCTTTGATCTTCTTGGTCACCAACATAAGATAATATAGTCTGACTCTTTTTGCAAGGTTTGCTCATGATCCCAGCCAATTACTTGAGTTTTAATCTCTTTGTTAAGGTAAGAGTCTGCTTCCAATGTGGAGGATGTACTGTCCCAAGCTTTGGGGGTTTGTACAGGTGTTTTCAGAGATACTTCTAGGGACCTGTAAATTTTTATTTTTTCCAAGGTGCTATGATTAAGGGTGAGGTGTTTACTTCTTTCCTGGCCTGTGCTCTGGTCTATGAGTAACCACAAGCAACCTTTTCTTTCTTGGAGCTGTGATGAGGATTTCCTCTCCACCACCACTACAAGCTCCACCATGCCAGTGCTCCTCGTCACCCCAGGATTGACATCCAGAACTGTGACCCAGTTCCAAGCATGAGCAAAGCAAGAGATTCCTGCCTCAGCAATGGGAAAGAGATCCCTCCAATCTCCCTCCAATCAGCCACCTGATTCCCCCTCAGTCTGTGGGCCAGAAGCTCAGGAAACAACCATCGCCCTGGGCTGCACTTGGGACTTGCGGCTGGTATCTAGCTTCTCTCTCTCACCACAGAAACAGACTTTTCCCACTGACCTTCTAAGTTGTCTTTGGTGTTCATGGGTTGAGATGTCAGGAAATCGCCACAGCTGCCTGTGATTCAGCCTTCTGAGGCCTGCTCCAGGGTCGCTGCAGCCTGCATGCCCATGCCGAACTGTGCTCCTCTCCCTGCTGTACCATGATGTACCTTTCTGATCAATCATCCAGGTTGTCTTGGACTACAAATTTGTTTCACTCTGTGTTTTTGTGGGTTCTACTGCTTTAGAATTTTTTAGAGCCATTTTTATAGGTATTTGGAGGGGTTTGGGGGAGTGCTCAAGCAAGTCACTGCTTGCACTCCGCCATCTTGGCCTGGAGAAGTTTTGAGAATGGTTGTTTTTATCATAAATGGGTTGGACTTGAGAGATACCAGAGACAGGAAGAACATTAAAATACTTTCTTCAAAGTCCTAGTGAAAGATAATGGTGATTTGAATTAAGGTCATTGTATCAAGAATGGGAAAGAGATTGACAAAGAGATTGCAAGAGGTGGAACTGACAGGACTTTGTCACTAACTGGAGGAGAAGTCAAAGATAATTCCAAGGTTTTCAACTTGGGCAACCATAGAAGAGGCAGTGGGACATACCAAATAGAGTGTTAGTGTTGAGGAAAGGAAGATATAACTTCAAGTATCATCTTTGGTAATAAGTAGTCACATAAATATCAACAAGTCATTTGACCTCTCAGGTTCCCCAAGAAATTTTCTAAAACTGCATATAAAGTATAAATATGTTGCTGATCTATATTGGAAGACAAAATTCCCATTCCAGAATTGTTCATTGCTACTTAAATTACATGACTACAGTCATTCTCCTCTGACCATCCCCTAACCTACCAAAAATAACCTTAAGTGAATAGTGTGGCTATCAACAAAAATGGGAAACTGAAGAAAAGGAGTTAGCTTAGGAAGACAGATATTTCTGTCTTCCCAAATTCTTTTGAATTTTGGTACTAGCATATCATTGAAGTATAACTAAGCAAAGAACATTTGTAAATGTAGATCTAGAATCCAGAAGGAATGTTCTGGAATTATAGATTTAGGGGTAATATGCTTACATGTGGTAGTTGAAGTTATGGAAGTGAATGAAATCACAAAAAGAGAGAAGGGAAGAGCAATGGATAATAATAATAATAATAATAATAATAATAAAGTAGTAGTAGTAATAATAACAATAATAAAACCTTAAGGATACATCTTTTAGGTAGAAAAAAAAGTGCTTCATTACTGTCCAAGGTATTGATCTTCTGTATAGTCTGTCCAGTCAACTTCATTTCAAAACCTGATCAAATGGTAGTCTTCAGATACTTGGTTTTTGTTCTGTTTTCTGTATGTGTTCTGACAATCAACTCTTTTGAAGGATTGATATTCTCATTTTCATCAAGATTCCCTTGACATCTGGGTGGATCAAGTTCATAAAAATGAAAAAAAGTATACATATGTGATACAGATATTGAAATTCTTTTAATTGACTTTTTTTTTGGTAATAATGCCTGACAGTGACTTTTCCCCCTAATTATTGAATATCCAAAACTGATCCCTCAATGCTTTCAGTTGAACTACCTCCAAAATGTACATCTTCTGTAAATATTTCATCTGAACCATATGGTCTTCATATAATTTTATTTATCTTTTATTTAGTGCCAATTTCTTTCCTCAAGCGGCTTATCAGATGCCTGGTTCCTAAAGGTCAAATGTAGTGTTCCTACCATCAATGTTAGAGAAAATAGATTGTTATAGAAAAGAGCTATTTTATCTACTTTTTCTCTATTGGTCTATTTGATATCTTACTTCTAGTTTCCTCTCTAAATGTTCTCAAGCTGATATTGATTAATAGGGATTCAGGTCAAGATTTGTGCAAACAAGTTTTCTCTTCTACTGACTCTTGCTTTAGATACAATTTTCCTGTACTATCTTTTACCAGTGAGTTCATATTCTAAAACAATATTGCTTGTGATTGTCAGATGTCTTTACTTGACAAGAAGAATAGATGTTTGTTGGCTCATATGTTTTTATGCACTTTTGTTCTCATTAATGGTTTGTTGTAGACAGTTGCTTTATATTGAATAAATTTTCATCTTAAATGATGATGGTCAGCTTTAAGTGTGTTTCTTCATCCATTTCCCATTTTCAGTGGCAATAGCTTCTTTAAGTATGGCAGATTCAAGTTTTGCTAATTAAGTTTCTTATATAAATCTTTATCTTTCCTTCAAATTTGTTGTTGATTTTGATTTTTCACCTAATGTGTAAATAAGAAATTCTTGTTACATAGGATTCTGGAGAGTGTCTAAACTTTTGACTTCCTTTGTTTCTTGATACTCAACCACATTTTCCAAGATATGCCATCTTTCTTCCTTATTCTGATTTTCATACTATAATCACTGAGTATTAAAGTACACGCTAGTTAAATTTGGATGGTCTTTTTTTATAGATTCTATCTACTTACACAACAGAGAGGTTGTGCAGTGGATAGGGCACTGGGCCTGGTATCAGGAAGACCTGAGTTCAAATCCAGCCTCAGACACTATTTAGCTATATAGCTCTGAGCAAATAATCTAACTTTTGTGTGCCTAAGTTTTCTCACATATAAACTGAAGATAATAACACCTATCTCACAGGGTTGTTATGAGGATAAATTGAGATATTTATAAAGTGCTTAGCAAAATGGTTGGCACATAGTAATCATTTAATAAATGCTTATTCCTCTTCATTTCTCCCTCTTCTAAAATATATATTAGAGCAAGTAATTCAATTATCTTGATAATGTCTTTACTTATACACACTATGAGGAAGAACTCCAAGGCAATATTACTTTGTATTTCATGGAATTTTGTTTCCTGTTGCCTTTAAACTCAAAATAAAGCTAATTCTCTTAGAGGTAGATTATAAGACATCCTTCTATTTAACTGTACCTTATTCTATAACTTACCTCAAGGGTATAAGAGAACTAAATCCAATAATACATATTTAACAGTATGTCAACCAAAAAGGCTTCCTAAGTTTTGGCTTTTCACTATTTTGTTAACAATAAGAATAATTGATATTAATATAATTAGATGACTGATAAAAGATGGAAAGCCCACATATATACATTTGGAGGTGAAGTAACATTTTATACATTAAATTATAAGGCCATAAAGAATAAGAGCCTTGTATTAGTCATTTTTAATCACCCCTTTCACAATAACCAGATTAATGTCTTACATGTAAGACTAATAAGCACTAAGTAAGTACTTATTAATAGATCACTCACTCAAGATACACTTATTAAGTGCCTGCTATCTGGTGAGCACTGTCCTTACCACTGGGGAATATAAATATGTGAATTCTTAGAAGTGAATTTCTACTACTATTAATAACATTTCATATCATTTATATAACCTTTGGGCATTTGCAAAACACTTTATACGTATTATCTCATTTTATCCCTACAACCCTAGAGTAAGGAGCTATCATTATCCCTATTTTACATCTAAGGAAACTGAGGCAAACAGAAGTTAATTGACTTGACCAGATTCACATTTAGTATTTGAGACTATAATTGAACTCAGAACTTCCTGACAAATTATATATACTCTTCTCCATATAGATGTCTCATACAATCATTACTTCTGCTTATAGCATCCTATTGCATGTTTCCTTTGGAATTTCATAAAAGCTGTGAAAATGTCATTTATTTCTAGCTACCATGCTGTTTATTAACACTGGTTCATTCTCTCTTGAAATATCAGACTACAATATCAAGTGGGTTAAATTACTCAGTTGTATCACTGCAGCATACAAAATAAGGCAATTCATTTACCAGAGATTTGTCAATTTTGAAATAGTGAAATAGGAAGAAAATTCAATATGTGATCCTGGAAGTTACTCTAAAGGAATCCACTAGATGAATATTTTCTGGGGACAAAAATTTACTTCTTTTTTCCAGATGTTTGCTTTTCATTTTAGATGTAATAAGATTCTAACAGCTGTTACCTTCCTCTCTTGTTCTTCCCACCTGGCATGCTTAATTAACTCTTGATTGTGATCTTTATTCTTCTGCTCAGTCTCTCTAATTTGATAAGTGACTTTCTTTTCTCTTTTCCCCCTTCCATTTTTCCTTTCCTAAAGAGAGATCGTATCCACTGTTCTAATACAGATTTGGGGGCAAAGAACAGAAAGTCGATGGAGACACTTCTGCTGCAATTGTTCCACCTTAGCTTCTCACAACATTTTTGTCCCTCACCTTTTCCTAGTACCTGGTATTGCTTCTCATTGTTTTACAGAACAGTGGCTTTTCAAGTGGCAGAAGAGATTGTGTGGCAGGAAGAAACACCTGCAAAATTGATAACAATAGGCATGACCGGAGAGGATTGACATTCTTCATGCTTTAGAACTATTCTTTCTTGTCTGGATATGGTGACACATGCCTGTCAAGAGAGGCTGATGCTTGTGGATCACTTGAGCATAGGAGTTTCAGAGGTGCAGCAGGACTAAAGTTGTTGGGTGTTGCTGCAAAGTCTGGTATGACAAATCTTTTGGAAGGGATAGTCACCATGCTACTAATGAGGGGTGAATTTGTCCAGGTCAGAAAAATAGAACACATTAGAACTTCTGGACTTCAGCACTGAGATTAGCCCATGAGTGGCTACCACACTTCCAGCTCAGGCCAGATGTATTCAGTGTCAAAAAAGCAAACTCTTCTATCTCCAGATTGGCAAGCATTCCTCATTGTCATTTTTTTTGAGCCCATTAATGGAAATATGGTAAATGAGAATTAGAAGAAGAGGTAGGTTAAAATAGAGGAAGAAGATGTTGGACAGAAATCATAAGAACAAATTGTGGAAAAGAAATGAAAGACTAAAATAGTGAATTTTGCTGTGATTGGCCAAAAAATAACTACATGCTATTTGTTCTGTGCTGTTATGTATCAGAGAGTAAAACCAGGAACAACAGATGAAAGTTGAAAAGGGGCAGATTTAGGCTTAACATCAGGACAACCTTAATGAAACTTAAAAATGTCCAAAAGTTGAATAAGTAGCTTATGAAGGCAACATTAGAAATATGCAAACAAAGATTCGATGAGTAATTTGTTACCTTGTGAGGTATTTTGTGGAGAAGAATTTAATTTTTAAATATGGGTTGTTCTGGCTAGTCACTGAGATCTCTTTGAACTCTGAGATTTTGTGATCCTCTTAGGTAGATGGTCATGTATTCTGAGAGGTGGGGGAGGAGATATACGATGTATACTTAGATGTATACTTAGAAATGAATGAAGAGAAGGACTTAAAAAAACATTCGGATCTGAGTGAAAAGGCTTAGAAAAGTGTCTAAACATTCAAGGATAATGACATTCCCAACACAGATGGGGTACTAGTGTGTTCAATACTTGAAAGGGTCTATGATATAACAGAATGATGGACTTAGAGTCAGGAACACCATGGATAAAGTTTCTCCTCTAAGGTCTAGTAGTGATATGGGAAAGAACTTTGAACAAGTTCCAACTTCTGGGAGCTTCAGTTTCCACATCAGTAAAATGAGGGTAACAATACCTACAGTATCTTCCTTAAAAGGTTACTATGGAGTGCCAATCATAATATGTGTGTAAAACTTGAAAGCACTTTATCAAAGTCTTTTACCATCATCATTATCATCATCACTGCCTTTATCATAATGGTTTAAAATCCACCCATACTATCTTATTTAATGTTAATTCTTGTCCATGCTTTTTTTTTCCCCATGAAGGATATATTAAATATACTATAGCCCTTCTTCTAGGTCCTTTAATATCCTCTGTGTTCCTATGCAAAATTCAGACTATTTATTTGTTATCCCTTGCTTTTCCTATATGACTCATTGACTTTCTTGTCTGATATGCTATATAAAATCTGGTTTTTTTTGCTTGTTTCTGCAGTCAAGTTTTTATTGGTGAAATGCTTTAGAGTTCATTCAACACTGGTTGGTGAAGCCTCTTGTGCTGTGCCATTCATATAAAGAATAATTGGTCTGTGTTTAGCTGGCTACCAAAATAACTTCTCCGATATCTCCGTTGCCTGTTGACTATTCAGAGTTCTAGGGTCCAGAGCAAGTATACTAGTAAGACTATTTCTCTTGATGTCTGCTGTCTTCTCTATATTTCATTTTTCAACCCCAAATCAGGGTTTATGGATATTGTCTAACTTGCCCCACAATTTTGCCAATCCAATTGATATCTGCACCAAGGCAGCATCACAGATTGCCCTGGACTTTTTATATCTCTCTCTAGCTGAGAAGTCTAGCCCCACTCTATTCTATACATGAGCATATAAATGCTATTAGGTACTCACAGAGACCCAAGAGTGTGAGACAGGTGACTAGATCCAAGTCACAAAAGGCTATGTAGCTAAATGTTAATCCTGTTCTTAACATTTAATTAAGTAGACTAAAATTAAACCCAAACCTTTCCAGGTACATGCAAGCTACAGGTATATATCCAATTCATGGTTTTAATGACACTTAAGATGCTTATGTTGACTTTTATTTATAGCTTAATGCAAGTTCTGTGTTCTTGCTTGATCTGAAAAATTACCACTTTCAAAGTAAAAAACAATGCCCTGTAGTTGAAATTTGTTTTCTCTTTGTTTTGCATTAAAAGCATGGGGTTCTTTCAGCCTCCAGTTTTTAAATTATTTATTACAACCATGTTTTATGGACTATCAACATTTATGTCTTTAATATCAGAAAGCCCTGATGTTTAAATAATTAAGAAGCTAATAGAAAACATTTATTTGCTAATTATTTTGCAACTTTGCATCTGGGATATACTAATACGCATTTTTATTATTGCAGTAAAGAAAAGAGATGTTTGAGGCAGTTGACTAAACATTCAAAATAAATTCCATTAAAATTATAATACCCATACACTAGTCAAAATGGGAAGGAGAAATGTCTATAAACTGATGTTACAAAAATAATACACATACCATGGAGGGAAGGATGGTGGCAGAACATAGCAATATTTCTGTAATTTTGTTTTGCATAGTCTTCCACTCATTCTCTGCCTGCTGACCCAATTAAACTACTTATTCCAGATCATGTCCCAGGAGTCAGCCAGTCCAGTTCTTCATGGGATGGACATATTCATACATACATACACACATATATCATACACACATGCATATACATATGCATGCATATGTATATGCATGTGTACCTATATCCATGTGCATTGTATATATGTATATACATATATCATATAGGTATGTAAAGATGTGTGTATATACATACACATTACTCCTCTCAACTCAACCTATGTAAACAAAAGAACAAGAACAAACAGTATTTTAAAAAAAAGGTCTGCATCTTAGCAGATGGCTCTCAAAATGGGAGGGAAGTAGTATTTACTTCTTGTCAGGGGTGATAGATGACATGGTAAGTGCTCTGGAATTAGTGTAGAATGAATGTGTACTTCATTGTACTGGCAGGCATTTGTAAATCCAGCTTGATCCTCTTCCAGCATCTCTTCCTTGAGTTGTACCTGATCTAATTACCAGGTTTTATTTGTATCTATTAAGGAATAAAATGTTTTTTGTTTCTTATTCTTTTCAAGGAAAGTATTATGGTAAGACATGATGAAGACATGATAGCTGAGCTTCTATTATGATGGCTGATCAGGTTAAAAAGCTAGGAACAAGAATTGAAATGTTTAGCTAAAGTACATTCAGATGAGAATGCTAAATCCTTCTAAAGTCTGCTTTCCAACCTTAGCTCTGCAGATAAGATCCCCAGGGGAGTTCATTTCTCCCTTTCTATCACCCTCATTCCTATCCCTTGCCTATTAGCCCTTCTCTGGGTTATAGGTTGTGCTTTAAGAACCTTCCATTCAAAATGTCTATAGGTGCATTTGAAATCACTTTCTCATTCCTGAATGGTCAGATGAAAAAGATCAGCTCTTATATAGAATGGAAATATTTGTCTGATGGAATTCAGGTTATCTTGCCTTGGATAAATAGTTGTCTTCTTCATTTACCTGGAGGAATCAATTAATCTTATCCCAAAACAATAATTCTTTTTCTTAACTTAAATCATCTATCCTGGCTGGTTTTACAGAAACAAATTCACTACCCAGTTAAAGCAGATGCTTTTAAAACACATGAATTTCAGTTATTCTTCCTTTAAGTTAGCTTAGGAACAGAGTTAAACTTACTGTCATAGTTGCAATAACAGATGTTCCCTGAACATTTCATACCTGTCCTTAGACCACAGCTGACTTTTCTATCTGCTTCATTCTATAACTTCTGTTGAATATTCTTTGCTCAAGTCCACTTACCAGTGGTGTGGTTCTCTAGAGTTTAGGTTCAGAATGGAGAAAAAAAATATTTGATATCTATTGTAAAAAATAACATACCCTTCCTTCTATTAATTAAGGGTAGAGTTATGGTGTTATAGTTTCCTATTAAATTGTAAATACTTTACTTGAAATGAATTGAAAGAACAATTCTTTGAGCTTGTATTATCACAGAACAAATTTATTCATTGAATTGATTTCTTTCACTGAAGGCCAAAAAAGAATGGCACAAAGGTCAGGCAAGTTTTGTTGTTGGTGTTATTGTTGTCCATACTTTGTTTCTGAAGAAGGACAATGGCATCATGGGGTGATGTCTTGACTTGAACATGAATTGGATTTAAGTGAGGTAGAGTTGCACAAAGTTGTCACCCTCACTCTGTCTTCCAGAGTCATTGAAGTAAGTTTTAATGGAAAAGGAAAGAAAATGAAGATAGTATAAAACTAAAGGAAAGGTGTGATACTGGCCAGGAGTGACAATTCTAAGAACTGCCATGGAAGGAAACCCTTAGCAGTCAAGGTCGAGAAGACACAGAAAGATGATTCCAAAACTAGGAAGGATGTAGTGTTGAAAATAGATACCCCTCTTTTTCATATATTTGTATTTTTTGTGTATTTGTATTATCTACATGTACATGAATTGCAGCCTGATGTAACAGTATGCTAAATATAGAGTCAGGAAGAATTGGTTTCATTTCCTGTCTCCAATACTTATTAACTGTGTGGCCATGAGCAAGATAGTTAATTTATCTGAGGCTCAGTTTCCTCATCTGAAGAATGGGAATGTTAATATTTATAATACTTTCTTCCCAAGGTTATTATCTGAAAAATACTTTATGAATTGTAAAGCGTTAAAAAAATAAGATACACTATCATTGTTACTTTTGTACTTTCTTTAGCAGTCTCCCCTATGCCCTTAGATGAATAGATAGAGATAAATATACATATATATGCACATATGCACATATATGTATATAATATATATATACATAAATGTGTCTTTCTCTATATGTATATATCAACACAGCAAAGTGGAGACTGGGTGGTAGTTGGACTCAGGAAAACTACGGTACTAACTTAGCCTTTGACAAATGCTACAAGACCATCGGGTAAGTTACAACCTGTCAAGGACCTTTGGCAATTCTCTCAGAATTGAGTCTGAGTTGTACATCTGTATGAGAGGAGATAATATTCATGTTGGAAATTCTTCCCATTAAGGAAAATTACAGGTCTGGAGAAAAATAAATTGACATAGGTAGATAGATATATAATAGGTATGTATATATTACACATATGCACACATATGTATATACACATGTGTATATATACCATGAATTATATGTGCATATATGTATTTATATTATATAAATATAGTAGGTACCTCCCAGTGTGGAAACTCCCATCAACAATTCATCTCGGCTACTCTTCTATAACTAACTTAAAGTCTTAGAGAGTTTAATAGGGGCACTGAAAGGTTAATTAACTTAACTATGCCATATAGCCAATAAGTATCAGAGGCACACCTTGAAGCCAGGTTTTCCTGAGTCCATGTCCTACTGCCACACTGTTCATGTGTGTGTGTTTGTGTGCCTGCATATCTGTGTGTGTCTGTGTACTGCTAAAGATAAGAGACCAGTCTGAGATTTTTTTCCTCTTAGGTATATGACAAAGGTCAGACACTTGTATAGGTTGCTGGAATTTTTTAGATCAGCTAAATATATTCTTGCTTTGCCAATGTATCCTTAAGGAAAGCAACAAACTTTATAACAATGTGTGTATGTGTGTGTGTGTGCATATATATATTCTGACCCTGCTTTATGTGAAACTGTGGAAACTGAGGAATGACCAAACCCAGGCTCTTCATCAGCAATGACTTTTTTTTGTTACAGAAATATCAGTTATGTTATTATTATTATTATTATTATTAATCTCTGCTACTTAATATAACATTGAGCAAACCAACCTAATCCTATTTACTTTTTTATCTTAATAGTATTTTTTAAATTACATGTAAAGATAGTTTTCAACATTCATTTTTGTAAGATGTTGAGTTCCAATTTTTTCTCCCTCCTTTCCCTCCCCCTTCCCCAAGACAACAAGCAATATGATATGCGTACATGTAATATCATGTTAAACATATTTCCACATTAGTAATATTATGAAAGAAGAATCAGAACAAAAGGAAAAAAACACAAGAAAGTAAAAACAAAAAAATTGAAAATAGTATGCTTTGATCTGCATTCAGACTCTATAATTCTTATATACTTGCAAAGCCTTAAATTCCTATAACTGTGAGCTGCTATTCTCATTGCATCCCTGCCCTTAGCATAGTACTGCCTTGAAGGACACACACACACACACACACACACAGACAGAGAGAGAGAGAGAGACAGACAGAGAGACAGAGAGACAGAGACAGAGACAGAGTTGATAGCACTTTCCATCATGAGTCTTGTGGAATTGTCTTGGATCATTGTATTGCTGAGAAGTGTTGACTCTATCATAGTTGATCATTGCATAATGTTGCTGTTACTGTGGACAATGTTCTGATTCTGCTCACTTCACTCAGCATTGATTCATGCAAATCTTTCCAGGTTTTTCTTAAATCCACCTGCTCATAATTTCTTATAGAACAATAGTATTCAATTATATTCATCTTGCACAACTTGTTCAACCATTCCCCAATTGGGGAATCCCCTCAGTTTCCAATTCATTGCCACCACAAAAAGAGCCACTATAAATATTTTCCCTTCTTTATGGTTTCTTTGGGATACAGACCTAGTGGTGGTATTACTGGATCAAGGGGTATGCACAGTTTGGTTGGGCATAGTTCCAAATTGCTCTCCAGAATGTTTGGATCAGTTCATAACTCCACCAACAATGAATTAGTGTTCCAATTTTCCCACATCTTCCCCAACATTTATAATTTTCCTTTTTTGCCATGTTAGCCAATCTGATAGCTGTGATGTAGTACTTCATAGTTGTTTTAATTTTCATTTCTTTAATCAGTAGTGATTTAGAGCATTTTTTCACATGACCATAGATAGCTTTAATTTCTTCATCTGAAAACTGCTGGTTCATATACTTTGACCATTTATTAATTGGGAAATGACTTTTATTCTTATAAATTTGACTCAGTTTTCTATATATTTGAGAAATGAGGCTTTTATCATAAACACTTGCTGTAAAAATTGTTTCCCATCTTTCTGCTTTCCTTCTAATCTTGGTTGCATTGATTTTGTTTGTACAAAATCTTTTTAATTTGATGTAATCAAAATTATCCATTTTGCATTTCATAATATTCTCTATCTTTTGTTTGGTCATAAATTCTTCTATTCTCCATAGATCTGACAGGTAAACTATTCCCAGCAATGAAATTTTTAGCAGTCCTCCTTTACAATTTTTGACATTCACCCTAAAAAAAGAATTATGCTACTCTCTTGATAGTTTTGTTTTTTCCTGCCAGAAGAAGCTTGTCTGTAGCTGATTTTGTAACATATTGTCTTTGTTTCAAGTTTGTCAACTTGAATTATTCATTTAGCATTTGGGAAAAATATACTGTACAGTTGTTGACAAATTTCACTCTCTATTAGTTTTCATTATTTAAAACGCCTGTATTCCTGATTCTCTTATCGTCACTCTACTAGGCATTTCTCACAGTTCTGAAAAGTAGGTCATAGTAACTTGAGGGAGATTGTAGGTGGGGTGCTGAATCGAAGAGGTAAGTTTTTAAGACTTGAGCATGGCAAAATTTCAACTTGACATTGAGTTTGCTTAAACTAGTAAGAAGATGAAATAGGGAGATGGTATAATAATGATTTCCATTCATCAAACACATTTATTAATTGCTTACTATATGGAAGCAAAAATTCAATATAATGAAGTATATGGAAATCTAGCTTTGAAATCATGAAGACATGGGATCAATTGTGCTTGATACATATTAGCTATGTGATTCTGGGCAAGTCACTGAACTCTAAAATACTTCAAGTAGCTTTCTTAGACTGCCAAATTTCACAGCTGGTAGAACTACATTGATCGATACGGAGAGGGAGTTTTGTCTGCCTGCCTCTCTGTTTCTCCCTCCCTCCCCCTGCCCCTCCTCTGCCTCTATCTTTCTATTTCTTTCTCTCTCTGCCTGTCTCTCTCTTTCTCTTTTTGTCTGTCTCCATCTCTGTATCTCTATCTCTGTCTGCCTGTCTGTCCCTCTCTCTCTCTATCTCTTTGCCTCTTTCTCTCTGTCAGTCTCTGTACCTCTGTCTGTCTATGCCTCTATCTCTGTCTCTCTCTGTTTCTCTGCCTCTGTCTCTTTCTGTGTCTCTGTCTCTCTGTGTTTGTCTCTGTGTCTGTGTCTGTCTCTCTGTCTCTCTTTGTCTCTCTCTGACTCTGTCTCTCTCTCTATGTCTCTGTCTCTCTGTTTCTATTTCTCTCTCTGTCTCTGTCTCTCTCTGTCTCCCTCTGTCTCTCTCTGTCTCCCTCTGTCTCTGTTTCTGTCTCTGTCTCTGTCTCTGTCTCTCTGTCTCTCTCTGTCTCTCTCTGTCTCTCTCTGTCTCTCTCTCTCTCTCTCTCTCTCTCTCTTTTCTTTCTGTCCTCCAAGGCACTGTGATAAGGGCAGGGATGTAATGAGAGGAATAACAGGTCACAGTTATAGAAATTTAAGGCTTTGCAGCACTTCCCTCATAAGAAAACTGTGAGGTTGGTGCTAAAGTGTAATCATCCTCATGTTACAGATAAGAAAAAATCAGTCAAAGCTAGTCTGTGTCAGACCTAAGATTTGAACCTTAGATCTCCTCAGTATGAATCTAGGGTAGTCTCTGGTATACCACACTGCCTCAGGATATGCTATAGATCTTCTTCTTAATAAACTTGTATTCTCTTTGATTGGGTACAAAAATAATTGATATGAGCCTGAGTGATGTTAGTAGCAAGGAGAGCTATGGATATATTGTTATAAGAGTTTTGATGAGGGAGCCATCACTATTACCAAAGTTGGGGCAGGGAGGAGCATGAGGAAGGAGAGGATTATGTAGGATGTTATCTTACATATGAATCAGTATGTACCTGACGGGGCTCACAAGTGTTCAAATTGGAAGGGATCTTAGCCATTATCTATCCTCCTCCACCCTTCTGGTAAAGAAAGTGGTCCAAAGAAGTAATACCACCCCAAGGTCACATGACTGGCTAATGGAAACATCGGACACAAAGTTAAGTCTCCTGTTGTTAGGTCTAGTGTTCTTTGCACTGCACTGTGGTTTTAGTTACGGGCCTCAGGTTTTAAGTTCAACATTGTAACATGCAATTCTCCATTCACTTAGGGTGGAATACAATGGACATTTTACGGAAAAAATGGATTTCAACCTAGCAGTACTAAATACATAATTGGCATTCAAGAAACATTTCCTATTGGATTAATTATTGATTGATTAAAATAAGCTTATAAGCAGAGGAGTGACTTAGTTTGACCTCCAGTCTCACAGATTCAACAGCTTTTTGGATACTTTAAACTGGTTGTTCCATAGACACTTTAAACTTAATATATACAAAACAAACTGGAGGAAAAAGTATCAAAATTCATCTGGAAGAAGAAAAGGTCCAGAATATCAAGTGAATCAATTTTAAAAAATGTAAGGCAGGTGGATTAACCACCAGATTTCAAATTGTATGACAAAGTAGTAACCATCAAACAATTTGGAACCGGCAAAGAAATAAAGTGGTGAATCAGCTGAATAGATCAGGAAACAATACGATAGTTAATGACCATAGTATTCTAGTGTTTGACAAATCCAAAGATCCAAGATTTGGGAACAAGAAATGACTATATGACAAAAATTACTGGGAAAACTGAAAAGTAGTGTGGGAAAACTTAGGTATGTACCAACATCTCATACCTTATATCAAGGTAATGTCATCATGGGTGTAAGATTTAGACATAAAGGTTGATACCATTAGCAAATTTGGGAAGTATAGAGCATTTTATCTGTCAGATTTATGGATAAGGAAAGAATTTATGACCAAACAAAGTTTAGAGAAAATTACAGGATATAAAATGGGTAATTTTGATTACATCAATTTTTTAAAATGCACAAACAAAACCAATGCTGCCAAGATTAGAAGGAAAGCAGGAAAGTGGGGGAAAATTTTATAGCAAGTTGATCTGACAAAGGCCTCATTTGTCAAGTATATAGAGAAATGAGTCAAATTTCTAAGAATAGGGGTAATTCCCAATTCTGACAACATTTTAAAGTAGTCTATAACTGGAATCTGGATCAGTCTAACAACTGTATAATGCACACCTAATTTTATTCTTATTCTGTCAACCCTTTCAGTCATGCAAAGAAAAATGTGTAATGAAACTTTTGAAAAATCTGCTGCATTGTTCTTGAATAAAGTGTGCAGTTGCCTTTAATAGTTACAGTGATAATGTGAAAGGCACGCTGAACTGAGGAGAAAAGCAGACACTCCATCCCCTCACAATTCTTTGAAAAACAAACTCCTTGGGACAGCTAGGTGGCCCAGTGGATAGAACACTGGCCCTGGAGTCAGGAGGACCTGAGTTCAAATCAGATCTCAGACCAGACATTTGACACTAACTGCGTGACCCCGGGCAAGTCACTTAACCCTATTGCCTCACAAAAAAAAAAAGAAAAATAAAAATAGTCTCTTTATAGCTAGCCTTTTTTGTTAAGGAACTGGTAAAGTGTATATTCACTTTTATTTTGAAGAATCTTTTGTGGAGGCACATAGAAACTGATGAGAATACTCTTAGACAACTTACAGAAATTAAAGATCTCTATCTTCAGCTTGACTATGACTTTAAGGTATCCTCTTCAAGCAGAGTATGTTAAAAATTCTGTCACAAACTGGCATGGAATGGATAGAATAATCAATTTACAGGCATTTATCTAGTGCTTACTATGTATCATACTGTGCTAGGGGCTATATACATACATATACATATATACTTACATCTGTGTATGTGTATATTATATTCATGTATGTATATATACATATATATGTGTATATAAAAGAAACATCATTCACTTAATCTTCACTTATATATGCATACACAAGTATATCTCTTTATAAATACTTACATATGCATATGTTTGTACATACACACACACACACACATATATACATACATATACATACATACATATATCTTATGGTGTAATGGACTTGGTCTTGAAGTCAGAAAACCTGGGTTCAAGTCTCACATCTGACACATACAATGTGACCCTTATCAAATAATTTAACCTCTCAGTGCCTTAGGCAACTTTCTAAGTGTAGTTGGGTAGGGGAGGAAGACAAAGATGTTGGTGGGGCAGGAAGGAGAGTAGAATGCCACGACAAAGCTGCTGTTGGCCCCCTCTAAATTTCCCTTCATGGGACAAAGTGTCAAGTGCACCACTGTACTTACAGCTCTAATGCTATTTACCTTGGAGATATACAATTCAAGTGTGACATCTGACAGCCCCTTTGCTTACATGAAATCATTTGGTGATTTTCCTTTGTTCCTGCTACAGAGGTTTCCATGCAGGAAACAGCAGTAGCTCCAAGGCTAGCACTAATTGGTGGTCCTGGTGGATTTGAGAAGAATGGAATGAGAATGGATACCTAGCGACAGATTATGTCCCAGAGGAGAGCTTTCACAATGAGATGCACTGAGAGAAACACTTGCTATGCAAGTGTCTGTATCAATTTGAAACAGAGGCTTTCTGTTTCCATGGTACTCATTTCAGCACTTCTCCTAACAAGGGATTTGCTTCACTTGACATTTGAAATGCATCAATTGACATGTCATGTAACAGATTAAAATATGAAATGTGCGTTGTAGATTTAAGTGTAAAGATGCCTTTTCTCTCAGCAATAAGAAATTGAGCTTGACTCTTGTGAAGGCTTTTTTTTTATCTTTCATTTTCATAATGAATAATTCAGTCAAGCAAAATAATAAATAAATGAAAAAAGCAATATTAACATAAAAGGGAATTTCCCATGCACTGGTTCTCAGTTAAATGTTTTAGACAATTTTTCAGTTCTAGCTCCTCCTTTGAGGCTAGAAGGCCCAATAGATTAAATCAAGCCATATGAACCATGACAGAGACTGCCAGAGTAAAACGTGATACTGACATTATAGCAACTTTTTTCTTTCTGTTCAACTCAGACAAAAAAATGTAGAAGTGAGTAGTCATGTTCAAAGACAGACTTTGGGTTTCTTGTACTTCGGACAAGTAATTCCCAACCCTTCAGGGAAAGTGTTATAGAAAGCATCCTCAATTTGAAAAGGGATATAGAGGAGAGGGTATAGGTACCATGCTTTGGGGGATAAAGAGACCTAGGGTACCATAAAACTTCTGAGGCATTTATTCACCCCTCCCCAAATTCCAAAGGAATCAACCATTGGTTAACGTCCTGCTTAAACTAATTATTCTTTTTAACTATGTGTTAAGATCATTTGCTTTTCATGTTTGGTATTCAAGAAGCCCAATTACTGAAAAATAGGTATTAATTGATAATTCTCATAGCAAACAGATATACACTTTTGGGGAGGGGGCAGAAAGAGAGTTTGAAGCCCCCTTCCCTCTACAACAACATCATAGTAGATGCAGGAACCTTAGGGTTCATCTCATCCAAATCTTGATTTTGCAGAAAAAGAAATGAAACCCCAAAGACGAAAAATGTTTTTTTCCTAGTGTCAAATATGGAGGTGGAGTTAAATGCAGATTAAATGTCATATATGAAAAGAATTTTAGAGCTGAAAGGGACCTCAAAATTAACTTTGTCCAACTACATCATGAATGTCAGAACAAGGACTAAGACCCTATTCACTTCAATCTCAAGCCAATTCTCTTTCCACCACGATCCTGAAATTTGTCCTTCTTTAGAGGAACAGAGGTGCAAAGTCTCCAGTTCTTTCCAAGGTTTCATAACATAGGTTCCATGAGATGTTCCCTCAGCAGGATTTCCTACCTTTCATTTTCACCCACTTGTCACCAGCTCTGCTGTCCACCATACCTGGCTCACCAATACCAGACTTCATTCTCTCCCTGTCACCACCACCAGACCTCCTACAAACACCTCTTTCTCTAGAGAATTTTAAGTGTGGTTGGTACCCCCTTTAAATCTCTATCTCTGAGGTATAGCTCCTGTTCTTGGACAATTTCCCACTCTCAGACCAAGCCTGATTCAACACCTGTCACTACACATACACACACACACACACACACACACAGACACACACACACAAAACATTGTAAATGTGATCATTTCCCTGACTTTTCCCAATGTTCTATGGCTTAAAAGAAGCCTTTCTGAAACTTGGTGGGTACGGAAGCTAAAGCCCAAAATCACAGCAATCACTTGCCTGCCTAGATAGCCCCCAGTAGAATATGAATTAAAAATTATCAGTATCTTAGCCTCTTGGGACTTAAATATTTTTAAATGATGCAAACAATTTAAAATGTCAAAGATTTACTTTTTGACATTTTTTCTTTGTGTGACTTTGACAACAAAGTCACACAAAAGAAGGCCTTGTGATTCAACAGATGAAATCTTGGAGAATAAATGGTATAACAGAAAGGAGAAAAGGTTATATCAGCATTACAGACCTGGATATTAGCAAATTTCTTTAACAACAGGGCACATTTATGAGTTTTTCAGAAGGTAGGAACAGGATTTGGGTGAGGTGACCTTGTCACTACAGCAGGAAGAAGAGGATAAATGATCATTCAAGAGGATCCTCTGCTCAGAGCAACAAGTCTCTGATAGGTTCTTGCCTCTCATCCAAGTTTGGTGGGAACATATTGGTATTGATACCTGCTATAGAACTACTCAGGGATTAAAAAAAAATAATTACAGGCAAATAGATGTAAAGATGGAAGACATCTCTGAGGTCATGTAACCCAATTTTATACTTTTTACATTTGAGGGAAACTGAGGCCCAGGGAGTTTAAGTAACTTTCTCAAAGTCGCCAAATTAGTTTATACATCTGAGGTAAGTGTAAAGTCAGTTCAGTCATGTGAAATAATAAATAACAAAATATATTTTTATTTTTTATTTTTCTGTTTTCAACATTTACTTCCACAAGATTTTGAGTTCTAAATTTTCACCCCATCTTGCCCCTCCCCTCACCCCAAGATGGCATGCATTCTAAATACCCCTTCCCCTAGTCTGCCTTCCCTTCTATGTCTCCCCCCACTTCTCTTATCCCCTTCCCCTTCAATTTTCCTGTAGGGCAGGGTGGATTTCTGTACCCCATTTCCTGTATTTCTTATTTCACAGTTGCATGTGAAGACATTTTTTTTAAACATGTGTTTTTAAAACTTTGGGTTCCAAATTTTCTCCCTTCCTCCCTCCCCACCCACCCTCATTGATAAGACAAGCAGCTAAATATAGGTTATATATGTGCAGTTATGCAAGACATTTCCATAGTAGACATGCTGTGAAAACTAACTCTATTTCCCTTAATCCTATCCTGCCCACCCATTTATTCTATTCTTTCTTTTGACCCTGACCCTCCTCAAAAGTATTTGTTTCTGATTACTCCCTTTCCCAATCTGCCCTCCTCTGTATCATTCCCCTACTCTCTTGTCCCCTTCCCTCCCTATTTTCCTGTAGGGTAAGACAGATTTCCACACCCAATTGAGTGAGTATGTTATTCCCTCCTTAAGTCAAATCCTATGAGAATAAAATTCACTCATTCCCTCTCACCTTCCCCCATTTCCCCTCCACTGTAAGAGCCTTTTCTTTTCTGTTTTTTCTTTGTGGGATAATTTACCCCATTCTACCTCTCCCTTTGTCCTTCTCCAAGTATAATCCTCTCTCACCCCTTACTTTTATTCTCCAGATATGACCCCTTCATTTTCAACTCACCCTGTGCCCTCTATCTATCTATATCTACATAAACGTATATATAATTTTTTCCCCTCCAACTACCCTAATACTAACAAAGGTCTCATGACTTACAAATATCATCTTTCCATGCAGGAATGTGAACAGTTCAACCTTAATAAGTCTCTTATGATTTTCTCTTTCCTGTTTACCTCTTCATGTTCCACTCAAGTCTTGTATTTGAAAATCGTATTTTTTATTCAACTCTGGTCTTTTCATCAAGAATGCTTGAAAGTCCTCTATTTCACTGAATAACCATTTTTTCCCCTGAAGGATTATACTCAGTTTTGCTGGGTATGTGATTCTTGGTTGTAGTCGTATCTCCTTTGCTCTCTGGAATATTATATTATATTACATGCCCTGTGGTCCCTTAATGTAGAAGCTGCTAAATCTTGTGTTATCTTGATTGTGTTTCCACAGTACTTGAATTGTTTCTTTCTGGCTGCTTGTAATATTTTCTCCTTGACCTGGGAACTCTGGAATTTGGCTACAATATTCCTAGGAGTTTTCCTTTGGGGATCTAGTTCAGGAGGAGATCAGTGGATTCTTTCAATTTCTATTTTTCCTTCTGATTCTAAAATATCAGGACAGTTTTCCTTGATCATTTCTTGAAAGATGATGTCTAGGCTCTTTTTTTGATCATGGCTTTCAGGTAGTCCAATAATTTTAAAATTCTCTCTCCTGGATCTATTTTCCAGGTCAGTTGTTTTTCCAATGAGATATTTCCCATTGTTTTCTAATTTTTCATTCTTTTGTATTTGTTTAACAGCGACTTGATTTTTCATAAAGTCACGAGCTTCCAATTGCTCTATTCTAATATTTAAAGAAGTATTTTCTTCAGTAATCTTTTGGACTTCCTTTTCCATTTGGCCAATTTTGTTTTTTAGGGTGTTCTTCTCCTCATTGTCTTTTTGGACCTCTTTTGCCATTTGGGTTAGGCTATTTTTTAAGGTGTTATTTTCTCCAGTATTTTTTTGGGGGTCTCCTTTAGCAAGCTGTTGACTTGTTTTTCATGATTTTCTTGCATCACTCTCAGTTTTTCCTCTACTTCTCTTACTTGCTTTGAGCTCTTCCAAGGCCTAGGACTGATTCATATTCTTCTTGGAGGCTTTGGATTTAGGACCTTTGGCTTCATTGTCTTCTTCTGGTTGTATGTTTTGATCTTCTTTGTCACCAAAGTAAGATAATACAGTCTGACTCTTTTTGTGCTGCTTACTCATGATCCTGGCCAATTACTTGAGTTTTAAACTGTTTGTTAAGGTAAAAGTCTGCTTCCAATGTGAAGAGTGTACTGTCCCAAGCTTTGGGGGTTTGTACAGCTGTTTTCAGAGGTACTTCTAGGGACCTGTAAATTTTCAGTTCCTCCAAGGTGGTATGATAAGGGGCAAGGTGTTTTCTCTCCACCACTACAACAAGCTCCACCATGCCAGCACTCCTCCTAGCCCCAGAAGTGCCCCTCAGAACTGTGACCCAGATCCTAATACTGGTAAAGGAAGAGATTCCTGCCTCAGCACTGACAAAGAGATCCCTGCAATCCCCCTCTGATCAGCCACTAGATTCCCCCTCAGTCTGTGGGCCGGTAGCTCAGGGAAAAGCTGCATCCCAGGGCCGTGCTCGAGACTTGCGGCTGAGACCTAGCTCCTCTCTCACCTCAGTCACAGACTTTTCCCACTGACATTCTACATTGCCTTTTGTGTTCGTGGATTGAGAAGTCTGGAAACCGCCACAGCTGCCTATGAGTCAGTCCTCTGAGGCCTGCTCCAGGTTTGCTGAGGCCCGCGCACTCATGCCTAACTGCACTCCTCTCCCCACCAGACGCGATATACCTTTCTGATCAACCATCCAGGCTGTCTTTGGCTGGAAATTTGTTTCACTCTGTCTTTTTGTGGGTTCTGCTGCTTTAGAATTTGTTTAGAGCCATTTTTATAGGTATTTGGAGGGCTTTGGGAGAGAGTTCAAGACAGTCACTGCTTTCCCTCAGCTATCTTGGCTCCACCAATAAATAACAAAATAAAGTAATATAAACATGAAAGGGAATCTTCCATGCAATGGCTCTCAGTTAAATGTTTTAGACAATTTTGCTGTTCTAGTCCCAGCTTTGAGCCTAGAAGGCCCAGTAGATTAAATCAAGCCAAATGAACCATGATGGGGCTGGCAGAGTAAAATGTGACACTGCTATCATAGCAACTCCTTGCTTTCTGTTCAACTCAAACAAGAAAACAAAGAAGTGAGGAGTACTCATGTTCAGAGACAGACATCAGGATTTTTGTAGCTGGGACAAGTAATGCCCACCACTCTAGGGAAAGTGTTATAGGAAACATCATCAAATTGAAAGGGAGCATAGTTGAGACAGTGCTCTTTCCACAGCACCTTTCCAGATATTGTACAGGAAAGCAGAGATTTTTAAGAGGCATTTATAATTGGTTTTCCACCTGTAATGTTACTGGGACTTAAGATTCAATCAACAGAAGGTTGGAAGTTTCCAGGGAGGTCAGAGATGGGACAGAATAGGGAGGGACCAGGTAAGAAGGCAGTGATAAGAATGTCTAGAACAGAGCCACCCTTCACCCACAATTGGCTAGGCCACCCAAATCAGACATTTGTCAGACTATAGCAAATAATTGTGTTCTACAGTGCAGTAAAACTGCATATATACATTGTACCCACTTTGCTAGCATTTGCCCCACTTTTTAAGAGTATCTTTCTTCAAAGAGTTAATTTTTTTTTTTTTGTTTTACAATTTGCTCAGTTACCATCCCTGGTTTACAAGGAACAAAATAAAAGTTGTGCCAGACCTAGCTGAAGTAAGATTAAAGAATGCAATTTCAACCAGTTTCTTTACCTTTCTTTCCACATACAGCTATTCCTTCCACATCATGACTTTCCCTATTGTCGTTTCCATATATTGGGTGCCAGCATAAGAAATTAAATGGAAATTTTAGGGGAGTTTTACAGAAGCTGAAGATAACACAGAGCCTGTGACCAAATACTAACCCAAACTTTACAATAAAGTACTGTAAACACTCCATAAAAGAAAAAGAAAAAAAAATATTTTTTTTTTCTGGTATGAAAGGAGAGCCAAAAACCTACATAGATTTTCCAGATCACAGGAGCACTGCAATCCTAGCCCCTGTGATGTGGAAGAGATAACTGTAATTCTACTACCAAATAGACAGTACTTTACAGGAGGTTGGTGGTAGGATGGTTCTATTATTTTTTTTTTAATTTTACAAAGGATAAGCAGAACTTTTCTACATTCTAAAATGTATTCTTGGAGGCCCCAAATTCACTCTATGGCCATTATTATGAATAAACTCAAACATCACTCCAAATTAGACCATTGAAACAGGGGCCTAAGATTAAATTCTAGGGTTACCAAGCCCAATTTTGTGAAAGAGATTCCTTCCAAAGTATCTTTCCTATATGCCCTTCCACAATGACAGATGTCTGGGAATTAATTGTGTTTAAGAACTTCAATTTAAGAATTGAATCATGAATGATAAAATCAATTAAACTGGACTTGGAAAGCACAAGTGTCATTTAAGGCAATCAATACTATTTGTTAAGTCCTCTAGTAGGATCATATATAGCATTTGATTTTTTTTATGAAACTATAAGATGATCATAGATAAATAAAATAAATGGAGAGATAAAGATGTATGATATACACATATTTTTCCTTTCCTACTGCTTTCTCTCGATGTTTCAGCAAAAATTCACTAAAGTTTAATATTTAATAAATTCCTTAGACATGAAATGTGTAGTTAGGAAGCTGACAGGAAAAGTAAATTAGAATTCTTCACTTATTAGCACAGATCATATTACTTTGCTGCTTTGAATGGGTTTGGAAAGTGAGGTAGAAAGAAAAAAGCAGAAAATATTAGGAAGTAGAGAGGTAAAGAATGGCAAAAAAGGCATGAAAGGCAACTAGCAGTTTATATGTTTCCTTCTCTATTGCAATATAACAGTTCCCTGAGAATAGGAACTATCTATACACTTATATCTGTATTCCTCCCACTTAATTCAGTATTTAGTACTAAGTAATCACTAAATAAATGTTTTTTTTCCACTGGAACATTAATGTTGTTGGAGTTGTGAACTGATCCAACCATTCTGGAAAGCAATTAGGAACTACACCCAAAGGGTTATGCATACCCTTTGATTGGGAAAAAGACACACATGTACAAAAAATATTTATAGCAGCTCTTTTTATGGCAGCAAAGAATTAGAAATTGAGAGGATGCCCATCATTTGGGGAATGGCTGAACAAGTTGTGGTACATGAATTTAGTGGAATACCTGGGAAGACTTATATGAACTGATGTTAAATGAAGTGAGCAGAACAAGGAAAACATTGTACACAGTAACAACAATATTGTGTGATGACCAACTTTGATAGACTTAGTTCTTCTCAGCAATACAACGATCTTAGACAATTCCAAAAGACTCATTACGGAAAATGCTATTCACATCCAGAGAAAGAACTATGGAGTCTGAATGCAGATCAAAGGATACTATTTCTTCTCTTTTTTCTTTCTCATGTTTTTTTTTCTTTTTGTTCTGATTTTTCTTTCACAACATGACAAATGTATAAATATATTTAATATGACTATACTTGTATAGCCTATATCATATTGTATTATTTCTTGGGGAGGAGATGGGGAAGGAGGGGGAAAAATTTGGAACTCAAAAACTTATAAAAGTGAATGTTGAAAACTGAAAATAAATAAATAAAAGAAAAAGATGCTTTTTACAATGCTTAATACAGTATTTGAGTCATAGTAAGCTTTTAATAAAGCCTGTGATTTGACTTTTTCTTTCATTAATTTGTTTATTCATTCATTTGGGGGAGGGAGGAGAAGGATAAAGAGGAACCAAATTTAAAAACAAGGAGTTTTAGACCTAGAAAGGATTCCTTAGAGATTATTCAACCCCTTCATTTTACAACAGAATCCAAGAACCAAGGGATTTGTTTAAGAACATGTATCTGACAGCCAGAATTTTGTTATACTTGATACAGTTCTCCCTCCTTTAAAGTTTTTTTTTGTTTTCATCCCCCTTTTCTAAACAGATATTTCCATTATGAAGAGTTTAAAGCACATTTAAAAAGCAAATTAGGAAATGCATATTCTCTAAGTGACATAGAGGTAGACTGAGAATGGTAGACCCTTGTAGTAAACCTGAGAATTGAATTCAGTTAGGAGTAGATATGTGTCACTGGTCCAACATTATTATGAGTAGAATGAAATGAAACCTACGTAATCAAATATGAGATGAAGAATTAGTGATTTTTAAAAGCATTTACATTTTTACAGCTAATAGAATAAAATTATCTTGGTGATCAAAATGTTATCCATTATTAATAGAATCCAGTGCCCCAAATTTGCTTTTTAGAACTTGGATTTTAAATGCCATTTTGATCAATAAATGCATTTTATTCCTGTATCTGTAGGTTTTCTGATTTTATTTTTGCTGTTGTTACAACTGTTTTGGTTCTGTGGGCTGAAAGTTAATCTTGTCACCAAGTACTCTCCCAATGTGTAACAATAATTTACTGTCTGACCTTATTTTTGTTCAGTGGTGTTTTCAAAATCTTGAGAGAAAACAACTTTAGGCAGAGAAAATGCCAAGTGGAAGATATTCTGATCACAACACAAGAAAAACTAAGACAGATGCATTGCATTTAATTCATAGAAATTCTCTGATGGCATTGTCTTCTCCCCACAATTTGTGTTAGCTCATTTATGTAGTTTCTACCTGTACTGTGCAAAGTTACAGCAGTTTGTGTAATTTATGCATGGCTTTATCATTATTAGGCCTTTTTTTTTTCTCAGAAGAAACCAAAATCTTTTTCCTTATCATTTCTATCCATTGGTTTATAATTTTACCCTACAGGACATAGCAGCATGACTTTTTTTTTTCCATATATGCTGCAACCTGAAACAACAAGAGCATAGTAGAGTATAAAGATCCATTTAAATTTACGTTTAACTTTATTGCATTCAAATGACAGCTTTGCCAGTTTTGCAAACCTTGGACAAAGGAGTCAACCTGAGTTTGAATGCCAACTCTACCATTACGACTTATACCACCTTGGGCAATTCACTCTGGGCCCCACTTTGCTCAACTGTATGAAGCTGGATTAGATGACTACTAAATTTGCTTTGAGCTCTAATTCATGATGCTGGGATGTCAACACATTGAGGATAAAGGGTGGGTACAGGAAGCAGGGGCAATGTACTCTAAGCATCCTGGACAGGATGAGCAAAGTTGTGTTAGGAACCCAGAGAATAGTCTTTTTTTTTTTTTCTGGGGCAGAAATTATAGAAATCAGACAAGCTTGAAATAAGGCTGAAAAGGAACTTGTTCTCCTTTTTATGTGGGGATAAAGGAGGGAAGATAATAAGCCCAAATGTAAATATAAAGATGAAAGTGCTTTTCAAGTGAAGATAAAAGTGCTATTGCAGAAAATATTTCCAGTAATGCTAAGTTTAAAGAGATTTAAGTGACATTGAATTCTGAAATTCTCATATCTATCTACAATCTCTCATCTTTGTATCTCACTCACTCCATGCTACTCAACCTGTTCTTTGCCCTCATTCCTGTCTTCTCTTTATTCTGGGCTATCAGTCCATTTGGATTTCCCTCCTTGCCTGATGTCATAGAATCCTGAGTTATACATTTCAATGATAGACTTGCTACACCCCTGGAATTCTTCATCCCCTACATACATCTCTCACCATTACACCTTCTACTATCTGCACCCTGTTTGCCTCCACTTCCTTACCTGTAAAAAGACCTGGAAAATGAAATGGAATAACACTCCAATGTCTTTGCCAAGAAAACACCAAATGGAGTCAGAAAGTGTCTTAGATGACTGAAAAAACTGAACAACAATAATAATAACCAAATCTGCTTCTGAGACCCAGGTTTCTGGGTTGTTTATCCCTATCACTCTCAGTTAAGGGTTTGTGGAGACATATATGCACAGACTGGTTTCCATCTTGGAGGAGCCTGGCCTCTAAGGATGGTTTAACCTCAATTTTTTGCATTCTCTGTTCCTTTATGCCCTAAATCTCATAGCTTCAGGAAAAAATGCTTAAAGCTTCAGTTTGACTTATGCCTTGGTTATCCTCAAATGGAGATTCCACATTAAACAAATATTCAAAACACAGAAGTAGGCATTTAAGAATACTTAAACAAACATCCGTATTAGCTATAATAATAGCACTTATATAGCATGATGGGATTTACAAAGCATTATGCAAATATTATCTCATTATAACTTCTCCAAACCCTGGCATATAGGTGTCCTTATTGTCATTTTACAGATGATATAGCTGAGGCATATAGAGATTAGGTGACTTGATCAGGGTCACGTAACTGGAATGTGTCTGAGGTCAAATTCGAACCCGTATCTTCTTAAGTCCAGATCTAGAGCTCTATCTACTATCCCACCTAGCTGCCTCAGTAATAACTTAATTTTACTGTTATACACTAGATTACTTCTTAAAAACATGAAACTTGAAGGATTATTTTTAGAAATCCTGAATCGACATTTAATTTTTACCTTAGCTCTGCACTGTCTAAAGGAATACTTCCAGGTTAGTATCAGAAGGTCAGAGGTTAGGCTCATCCTCCAGCTAGTGGCCATCTGCTCCAAAAATCATGGAACTTTTTTTTTAACCAGGGGATTCTAAGATTGTAAGGCAGGACCAACAGTGGACTCAGGAACTTCTATATTCTCAGACTCACAAGGTTGGTTTCAAGACTGTAGACATTCATCATAAGATTGCTTTATAGTCATATGAATTCTAGAAAGAAATGTGAAGTAGAAGAGGCAAACATAGCTTCAAAATTCAGTCTCAGGCTCATTTGAACAACACTAAAAACAACATTTTGTGCTTTAGCTGCTATGCACCTATGACTGCCATGCATTTGGAAAACAGGAAGAGACTGTGAAAGTTCTAATACTCAGTAAATGAGAAAGGAGAGACAGAGAAGAAGATAACCTCTCTTTTTTTAAGTGGATAAAGCCCTGCAGCCATCAAAAAGGGGAGAAGGCAGAGTTGAGGGAAAGGGCCACCCATAATTTGCTGAATTATCCCCAAGGTCCAAATTATTCAGTTCTCATCCAAGCATGGCCCCACAAAAATAGCTAAAAATAACCCACATACTTACAGGCTCAGCTTTATGAATGATGCATAGTTTCCCAAAGTGGGCAGTACCACCGCTGGGGTGGGGGTTACTGGAACAATCCAGGGGGTTGCAATAATTTGAAATGACATAAATTTCAGAAAAAAAAACATTTAAGGGTTAAAGCAAGTACATTTCCAGGAGGGCACTGGGTAATTTTTATTTGAAAAGGGAGTGATAGGCCAAATAAGTTTGGGAAGACAAAGGAGACCCTGGAGTCTATTATTTAACCCTACTTCAACCCCATTACATTAAGTAGTGATGGAACTCCTCTTGCATTAAAACTCTTGGGAAACCTTGAAGCTCCCAGTAACTTCTTCTTCATTCTTCCCTCTCTCCCTCCCACCCTTTTTCCTGTTTCTTCCTTCCTCTCTTCTTTTCCTCTTTTTCTTCTTTCCTCCTTTCCTCCCTCCTGTTCCTTCCTTTTACCCTTCCTTTCCTCCCTTTCTTCATTCTTTCTTTTCCTCTACAATTTCTGGGAATATGATTAATTGCTACCACACACTGTTATAATACATCTTTCCACATGAGTTTAGGGAAGCTATACAAATGTATAGTTAGTGGTGCTACTAATGTGCACATATCTACCTGTGGATTGCTTGCTTGCTTTCTTTTTTTTGTTGTTGGTTGGGCAATGGGGGTTAAGTGACTTGCCCAGGGTCATACAGCTAGTAAGCGCTATGTGTCTGAGGCCAGATTTGAACTCAGGTCCTCCTGACTCTAGGGCCAGTGCTCTATCCACTGTGCCACCTAGTTGCCCACCTTGCTTTCTTTAATATATCACGAGTATAACTTAGGATGGTATTCTTGTACATATTAAAATACAGGGATGTCATCCTAGGTCATATTCTTGTTAGAATATTTAAGGAGAACATTTGTTTGAAGAACATAAAAAATGTAAATGAAAAATTGAGAGAACATGAATGTTTATTACTATGTTCTAAATTTTGTGTTAAGTACTAGAGATAAAATGGTCAGAAAATAAGATAATATTTACCCTTAAGGAGCTTACATTCTAATGGGAAAAGAGGAAGAGAGTACCTAGGACAGTTAGGTGGTACAGTAGTTGTAAGTCCAGGCATGGAAATAGAAAGATTCATCTTTCTGAGTTCAAATCTGGCCTCATGCCCTTACTAGCTGTAAGAATCTGGGCAAGTCACTTAACCTTGTTTGCCTCAGTTTACTCATTTATAAAATGACCTGGAGAAGGAAATGGCAAACCATTCCATCATCTTTGCCATGAAAACCCCAAATGGAGTCAGGAAGAGTCAGACACAACTAAAAACAACTGAACGACAACAAAGGAGTACCTGCACAGAATAGGCTGGGAAGTGAAGTGGAAGACTGGGTCTGGCAAAATAAAGAAAATGTTCCCTATCTGGACTGAGGGAAACTAAGGAAGTATCCCACTAGACGGTAGGGGGTAGAGCTGATGATTTGAGTAGATGAGGTTTGGCACAGAGCAAAAACTAACAGTCCAATAAAATGTATGGTTTATAGCACCAATAAATCTCAATTGAGGAGAAACATAAAAAAATGCAAGTGTTTCAACTCGATTTTCTCCTATTCCATTTATTCTGTCTCTTCTTCTTTTCTCTCCACTGATTCAATTGATAACTCCACTTACCTGGGTAAGTGATTCTAGATGGTGCTGGGGAATAGAGCTCCAGGCCTGGAGTTAGGGAGTCTTGAATTCACATCTAGCCTCAGACACATCCTAGCTGTGTGACCCTGGGAAAGTCACTTAACCCTGTTTGCCTCAGTTTTCTCATCTACAAAATGACCTGGAGAAAGAAATGACAAGCCACTCCAGTGATTCAGCCAAGAAAACCCAAAACGGGATCAGGAAGAGTCAGGTACAACTGAAATGATTCAAAGAAATGACTTGGAGTTAACTGGGATATGCTTCAAGATGAAAATCATAAGGATTGTGGAAAATGTGAGGTATTGAAGGTGTACACACAGGTGCATGTGCATATATGCACATACATACATATATTTGGGTGTAAGTGTAAAAACACACAGAGGTATGTATACATATATACATATCTGTATCTGTAAGAGTCATCAAAATCATTGATTTAATAAGGTAATATGGTCCAAATTTATCCTCTCTATTCATGAAATTAAGACTTTGATGGATAAAGTTATCTAGAATATATAATTTACAAAAACAACTTCAACTTTTTTTTCTCCTGGGGCTATCAATGTAACAGAAAAAATATATTGAACTTTCTTGTATGTGCATGTGGGAGCACGAGTGTGTAAGAGAGTGTATGTGTATGAGTGCGTATGTGAGTGTGTGTGTCTGTTTTTATGTTGAGGATTTATCAGTATCTTTCGTGTTTTACATCACAATCATTCCAGATATTTTCCCACTCTAGCCCTGAGGGTATTAAGATCTTAGATGTAGAGTTGGAAGGAATTCTGGGGTCATTTAGCTCCTTTCAATGGGGAAACCAAAGCCTAGAGAGGTTACACAATTAGTAAATAGAAGAGGTAGAATTTGAACCCAGACATTTTGAATCCAAATTCAGTACTCTTTCCTTTGCTTCATGGTTCCTCCCCTTCTTAATAATAATGATAACAACGACAATAATAAATATTAACTAGCATTTATATAGTCCCTTAAGGATTGCAAAGTGATTTGCAAACACTATCTCATTTGATCCTCAAAACAATTGTGGGAAGTTGGTGCTATTACTGTCATCATTTTACACATGAAGAAATTGAGACAGACTGAAGTTAAGTGACTTGCTACACAAGTTACACAGCTATTAAATGTCAGAAGCTGGATTTAAACTCAGGTCTTTCTGACTTCAGGTCCGGTATTCTATCTATTGTGTGAGTTAGCTTCTTAAATTGTAGCAGCAGGCAGAAAATAATGGCAATAGTTGAATGAACCCAACTGTTGGTCATCAAGCACATCTGACAGTGTATGAAACACTGAATTTATTCTAAAATATTACAGATCAATTCCTTAATTGTATATTTCTTAATTGGTTCTGTTTTTAATATCCAACTAACAGAAATACGAAAAGACAATGCTTCAAAGACCCGAGACTGAACTTTAGACAAATATGTTATTTTGATTATAATGATTAACAGTGGTTGGTTGCAGCCTGATAAGCTTGGAGGGCTAATCTTCAGTTTGGCTGTTGGGATTGTTTTGCCTCAGCAACTTCCAATGACCACATATTAAGCTGAAGAGAGATTTGAGGGGTCATGTACTCTGAAAAAAATAACAGATCCTACAACTCCAAACCTAAATTGTGTTTCAGGTAGAGCAGCAAATTCTGCTAAATTTAGTTATGCTCCAGTAAAATGTGCTAAAGATTGGTCCTAAAACTATATTCTAATATACCTTGGACCACTATTTCTACCAATCTTTAATTTATTTCTATTATACTCCATTCTACAACTGTGTGATTTGTCTTATTTAATTAGGTTTGTCTGTCTAACAATGTTCCTTCAGAAAAAATGTTATGAGTTACTCTCATATTGGTTTTACTTTTCAGAACAAAAGTTAGTGATATAAAAACTATGCAATTTATCACAACAGCTAATAAAAGGAAGAGTGATTTTTTTTAAATTGAGTATTTCTATCCACTTGTTGACCAGAACATGGCAAGGAATTTTGTGTGTCCTATATAAGATTTAATAATTGTATATTCAGACAATAAAAATCACATTTTTTTCTCTGTTATTAAGAATCAGGAATTTTGATGCCTTAGTGTACAATGTGGATTGCAACCAAATTAATAATAACAATAATAGCTAGCATGTAAGGTTTGTGAAATACTTTATATATACTATCCCTTTTGATCTTCATGACAATCCTGGTAAAATTATATTTCTTTACTCTATGTCTTATTTTTGATAGGTGAAAAGTATGTCTAGAGTTTGGGAAAAGCAAACAAAGTCTCCGGGTCAGGGGAAGTGAGAGTTGATGTATGTTAATCAACTCAAATATGGAACTGGTGTAGGGTGTAATTTTAAGCACTTTTGGCAAAAACTAAAGAAAGTAATAAAATAAATTATTCAATAAACATTAAGAAAATAAAAAAAAACTTATGTAGCATGTTAAACAGGTAATTATTTCCCCAGAAGTAGAAATAATCAGTTTTGAATTTGAGAAGAATGAGCAAATGTAGGCTTTCTCTGATACTTCTTCTCTCTACCTTATACTTATTAATTTTCTGCAATTAAAAATCCAAGTAACACATATTTTTTCTTCAATTAGAACATCAAAAAACTCCTAGTTTTAACATCTGATTTTTCCAGGATGAAAATCAGGTTACTGACCATGTAAAAATATATGTACTTATTCTCGTAACAGTACTGTTAACTAATCACCTCTATCATATTCTATGAATATGTAAATTTAAAACAAAGATATGAAGAGACTTACTCCAAATAATAGTCAAGCCCATGGCTGCACTAGGGATAGATAAGGCAGGCAGCTGCCTAAAGTAAGATATAAGGGGTCAGGGAGGAGATGCCTTTTCCCTACTCAACAAATTCCTATTATCTCTAAGATCAAATATAAAATCCTATTTGGCATCTAACGCCCTTCAAAACTTGGCATTTTCCTATCTTTCCATTCTTCTTGCACCTTACACTTGCTCCCAAATCCAGCCTTCTTACATTCTTTCATCCATTGACAAAGGCTTCATTTCTATTCCTGATACAGTCATCTCCTGGCTATGACCTCTTTTACTGACTATTCCTCATGTCTGGAATATTTTCTCTCTTCATCTTTCTCTTCACTTTTTGGCTTACCTGGTATCTTTCAAGCCATATTTAAAATCTGACCTTCTGAGTGACTTGCTTGAGCTCCCCCTCAAACCCCTCCAAATACCTGTAAAAAGGACCCTAAACAAATTCTAAAGTAGCAGAACCCACGAAAAGACAGAGTGAAACAAATTTCCAGCCCAAGACAACCTGATGGTTGATCAGAAAGGTATTTCGGGCTGGGCTGGGAGAGGTGCGCAGTTCAGCATGGGCACACAGGCCTCACTGAACCTGGAGCAGGCCTCAGAGGACTGAATCAAAGGCAGCTATGGTGGTTTTCAGACTTCTCAAAACATGAACGCTAAAGGCAATTTAGAAGGTCAGTAGGAAAGGTCTGTGTCTTCGGCGAGAAAGAGGTGCAGTCCCAGCCCCAGTCCCCAAGCTCGGCCCCAGAGCGGAGGACTTCCCGGGCTTCCCACAGATTGAGGGGGAATGACTGATCAGAGGGGGATTGCAGGGATCTCTTTGCTGGTGCAGGATTCTCTTGCTTTGCTTGTGCTTGGATGTGGGTCACAGTTCTGGGTGGTGGTCCTGGGGCGAGGAGGAGCACCGGCCTGATGGAGCTTGCAGTGGTAGTGGAGAGGAAATCCTCCTCACAGTTCCAAGACAGAAAAGAGTGCTTGTGGGCCCTCATAGACCAGAGCACAGGCCAGGAAAGGAATAAACACCTCACCCTTGATCATAGCATCTTGGAAGAATTGAAAATTTACAGGTCCCTAGAAGAATCTCTGAAAACAACTGCACAAAACCTCTGAAGTTTGGAAGAGTACATTTTCCACACTGGAAACGGACCCCTTACCTTAACCAAGAGTTCATAACTCAAGTAATTGGCTGGGATTATGAGCAAGCAGCACAAAAAGAGTCAGACCATAAAATCTTACTTTGATGACAAGATCAAAACATACAACCAGAAGAAGACAATAAAACCAAAGCTCCTACATCCAAAGACTCCAAGAGAAATATATGAATCAATCCCAGGCTTTGGAAGAGGTCAGAAGGGATTTTGAGAAGCAAGTAAGAGAAGTAGAGGAAAAACTGGGAAAGGAAATGAGAGTGATGCAAGAAAATCATGAAAAATAAGTCAACAGCTTTCTAAAGGAGACCCAAAAAGCTACTGAATAAAATAATACCTTAAAAAATAGCCTAACCCAAATGATAAAAGAGGTCCAAAAAGCCAATGAGGAGAAGAATGCCTTAAAAAGCAAAACTGGCCAAATGAAAAAGTAAGCCCAAAAGCTTACTGAAGAAAATACTTCCTTAAAAATTAGAATAGAGCGATTGGAAGCTAGTGACTTTATGAGAAATCAAGACAGGGTAAAACAAATTCAAAAGAATGAAAAAATAGAAAACAATGTGAAATATCTCATTGGAAAAATAACTGACCTGGAAAAGAGATCCAGGAGAGAGAATTTTAAAAATATTGGACTATCTGAAAGCAACGATCAAAAGAAAAAAAAGAAGAGCCTAGACATCATCTTTCAAGAAATTATAAAGGAAAATTGCCCTGATATTTAAGAACCAGAGGGCAAAAAAGAAATTGAAAGAATCCATTGATCACCTCCTGAGAGAGATCCCTGAAAGAAAACTCCTAGGAATAGTGTAGCCAAATTCCAGAATTCCCAGATCAAGGAGGAAATATTTCAAGCACCCAGAAAGAAACAATTCAAGTATTGTGGGAACACAATCAGGATAACACAAGAGCTTTTACATTAAGGGACTGCAAGGCTTGGAATGCAATATTCTGGAGGGCTAAGGAGATAGGATTATAACCAAGAATCACCTACCCAGCAAAACTGAGCATAATCCTTAAGGGGAAAAAATGGTTATTCAATGAAATAAAGGACTTTCAAGCATTCTTGATGAAAAGAACGGAGCTGAATAAAAAATTTGACTTTCAAATACAAGACTCAAGTGGAACACGAAGAGGTAAACATGAAAGAGGAATTATAAGAGACTTCTTAAGGTTTAACTGTTTACATTCTGCATGGAAAGATGATATTTGTAATTCATGAGTCCTTTGTCAGTGTTAAAGTAGTTGGAGGCAAAAAATTATATGTATGTATGTATAGATAGATAGGTAGATAGATAGATAGATAGATAGATAGATAGATAGATAGATAGATAGATAGATAGATAGACAGATAGATATATAGAGGACACAGGGTGAGTTGAAGATGAAGGGATGATACCTGGAAAATAAAATTAAGGAGTGAGAGAGTATTATATGGAAAGGAGAAAGGGAGAGATAGAATGGGGTAAATTATCTCACATAAAACAGACAAGAAAAGGTTTTTATAGTGGAGAGGAAACAGGGGAGGGTGAGAGGGAATGAGTGAATCTTATTCCCATAGGATTTGGCTTAAGGAGAGAATAACATACACTCTCAATTGGGTTTGGAAATCTATCTTACCCTATAGGAAAATAGGGGGGAAGGGGACAAGAGAGTAGGGGGATGATAGAGGGGAAGGCAGATTGGCAGAGAGGGTAATCAGAAGCAAACACTTCTAAGGAGGGACAGGGTCAAAAGAGAGAATAGAATAAATTGTGACAGAACAGGATGAAGGGAAATATACTTAGTTTTTCACAACATGACTACTATGGATGTGTTTTGCATGACTATACATGTATAACCTGTATCGAGATGCTTGCCTTCTCAATGAGGGTGAGTGGGGAGGGAGGAAGGGAGAAAAATTGGAACCTAAAGTTTTAAAAACAAAAGTTAAAAAAAACCCAAACTGTTTACACATGCAACTGGGAAATAAGATATACAGGAAATAGGGTATAGAAATCTATCCTGCCCCACAGGAAGATTGAAGGGGAAGGGGATAAGAGAAAGGGGGAGAGATGGAAGGGAGGGCAGATTAGGAGAAGGGGTATTCATAATGCATGCCATCTTGGGGTGGGGTGAGGGATGAGATGGGGAGAAAATTTGGAACTAAAAATCTTTTGAAATGAATGTTGAAAACTAAAAATAAATTAATTAATTTAAAAATAAAATAAAATAAAAACTGACCTTCTTCAATGAGCCTTTCTGTATCCCCCTTAAATTCAGTGTCTTTCTTCCATTGTCTATTTCCATTTTATTCTTTATTTAATCTGTTTGTACGTGGTTATTTTCATGTTGTCTCTCCCATTAGCCTGTATGATTCTTGAGAGCAGGGACTGTTTTTTTGTTTTTTTTTGTTTTGCCTTTATTTGTATCCCTAGTATTTAGCACAGTACCTGACAGTTGGCACTTTCCTTTTTCTTCCTTCCTCCTCTTTTTTATTTAAATGTAAATTTAGAATTCATATATGTGTCAATAATTATTTAATTGATCACTTAGACCATGAGTAAATGAACACACATTTTCTTTTTTTCATCTTGTATTGTAACCACATGAATAATAAGCTTATTACTGCCAAGATTCTCAGGCAAGTGAAATTTTCCCATTAATTCCTTAAATTTTTGATGTGTACTGGCTACAGAATATAAGAATCTTATATATGTTTAGGCATCTCCATTGTCCTCATCTATGCATGTTTGGCATTTACACCAAAATATTAGATAATTTCAAATGTTTTAGCTCAAATAAATATTTTGATTATTTGTAATAAATAAAGAAGTTTAACTTCAAGGCGGTAGTACTTCTCTTTTTTCTTTCCATTTCTTTGCTTTCCTTTATTCATTTCCTAGAAGTGTATCTGCATGTTATTTGTGAACATTTAATTAAATTTGGCCATTAAATCCAATAACTGACTAATTGAGCCTAAATTCCAATAAAATCACTTTTTTTTTTCTATGTGTCTGGTGGTTTTGACTGAATTGAATGGTTAGTTCATGAGATACAGTCAAACTGCTTCTAATTATTGGAAAATTGGGAAGCGGATAAAAAATATCCAGATTCAGGGCCACTAGCCCATTTACTAGGAAAAAACAAAACATCATTTATACTTATTTAATCTTAGAGAGTTGCCTAGGGATCTTAGAAGTGAAAGTAACCTGCCCTTTATCACACTGTCCATATTTGTCACAGGCAAAATGAACCCAGATATTTCTGACTTCAAAACTTGGCCTATATTCACTTCACCACAACTGCCTCTGTAAGGAAAATCTATAGTTGAGCTGCTGATCAGTATTCCTGGAGAGGGTTTCTACATTGTAAATTATCTAAGCAGTTACAGTTAAATATTCATATGAAAAGGCAACTAGGTAGTATAGTGGATCAAGTGAGGGCCTGGAGTCAGGAAGACTCATCTAGGTGAGTTTAAATCCTGCTTCAGACACTTACTAGCTGTGCTACCCTGGGCAGTCACTTAAAACTCTTGGCCTCAGTTTCCTTATCTGTAAAATGAACTGGAGAAAGATATGGCAAACCATCCCAGCATCCCTGCCAAGAAAATCCCAAATGGAATCACAAAGAGTTGAACATTACTGAAAATGGACTCAACAATAACAACAACAAAATGTAAATGAATGTCCTGGTGCCTGAATTGTGTTTGTGTGTGTGTGTGTGTGTGTGTGTGTGTGTGTGTGTGATATGAAGACTAAATCACAGTTGACTGCAATTAAAAAAAATCTATTATATTGGCACTGTTTCCTGTCTATAAAATGAAAGTGGCCTCTTCTTGTTGTAGATATTTGACCTTTGAATAGACTGTGGTAAAAAAAGAGAGTCTGAGAAGTCACATTAGATCTCGAAGTAGGTAGGACAATTTATATTTTCAGTTTGTCAAAACCTAGTGCCAGAATTTGAAAGGGCCATATCCCAAAATATAAGTACGTTCAGTTTAGCCAAAGGGAGAAGACAAACTTAATCAATAAAGAATGAGTCTAAAAGGGAAGTCCCTAAATAGTCTTTAAATGACTTTCCCAAAGCATTTGAAGAACTTAAGGAGTGTAAATTCTGAATATGGTTGGAGAGATGTTGTCATATTTGAGTTTTAATCACTTCTACTGAGTTTTTGCAGATGTAGATACAGGGTAAGTAAAAAATCATTAATTCTTAGTCATTTGGTTTGAAGATGTATACATATGTGTGTGTGTGTTTGTGTGTATTTATGTGTGATTATGCTCATGTATATGTGTATGTATATCAGCATGAACTAATTAAAGCCTACTGGATAAAATTCACATTGAGTTTTTAATTGTAAAGAATAGAGAACTAGGAGTCAGGTCTGCACTTCCAGCTCTGTTGTGTGATCTTCATCAATCAATGAACATTTGTTAAACACTTATTATATGCTGGTGGGTTGTACTAGGTATTTAATATACTAATGCAAAGAAGGAAAGAATCACTGCTCTCAAGACTGTTATATTCTAATGAAATTCACATAAATCTTCTTGGCCTTGGTGTCTTAATCATTGAAAAGGAGTTAAATAAATAATTTCTATGATCCCTTCCAGGTCAAATAATCTATAACAGAAATTCTTAACCTTGAGACTTTGAACAGATTTCAGTGAGTCTAAACTTGCATGGAAATTATATATATATATATATATATATATATATATATACAAACATACATACATACATACACGTATGCCTCCATGTGACCTGGAGAACCTTCCGTGTAACCTGAAAACTTTTGTTTGTCCTTTGTTTTGAAATAGGCCAATGATATAACATGGTGATGTCTTGACTCTGTCATGTATTGGATTAAAGTGAAGCAGAGTAGCACAAAGTCATCAGCCTCATTCTCTCTTCCAGAGTCATCAAAGTCCACTGGAAAGATAACAGTCAGGCGATGGCCTGGTATGCGGTAGACTTGGCATCTTCAATGTCTGACCAAGTTCTAATTGCTCCACAGAGCCTGCCTCTGCTTCCTTCTTGGCCATTAGAAGAATTGTTCTCATCCACCAATTCTACCAAGGGAAGTCTTCACCTGCTTGGAGAAGACATCCCCCTAACTCACCAATGGGTTTGAGGCCTGTCAGTTATCTTCAACCTGTTGTAGCCTGTCTGCTGAGATTGTTTTATTGGGGTGTGGCAGATGAGAACTTAGTGAAGGTGAACACCAAAGTAGATGAGCAGCCCTGAAAAGGGTTCAACAAGCCCTCATACCACAGGTGCTAGTTCTAAAACAGAACGATGGAATTGGCTCAAAAATGAGGAAACATAAAGAAACAAATTTTTTTTGTTGAATTTCCAAAGAAAAGTAATATGTTAAAAAGTGAAGATGTAATGTAATTGTCAATAAAATTTATTCGAAACACTTTAAATCTTCATTGGAGCACTGGTCATTATATTTCACTAGTTAAATTGATGAGAATATGATTTTCATCCCCATGGCGAGATTTCACAACTGAAATAGAATCAGCAATGAAAGTGATATTAATTTTAACACTGAGAATGAAAATATCCAGATTGTTTATATTATCTAATTCAGGTCTTACTTTTAATTAATAAATTTATTTTTAGTTTTCAACAATCACTTCCATAAGGTTGTAAGCTTTAAATTTTATCCCCCTCCCATCCTACCCCCCTTCTCAAGAGAGTACACAATCTGATATAGGCTCTACATGTACATTCCTATTAAATATATTTTCACATTAGTCATGTTGTAAAGGTGAAGAAAAATTAGAACCACTAGGAGGAACCACAAAAAGAAGAAGCAAAACAAAACAGAAGAAAAAAAAGAGCAAATAGTATGCTTCAATCTGCATTCAAACTCCATAATTCTTTCTCTGGAAGTGGATAGCATTTCCGTCAAGAAACTTTTGGAGATGTCTTAGATGCTTGCATTGCTGAGAAGAGCTAAGTCTAATAAAGTTAGTCATTGCACAATGTGACTGTTACTGCCTCCCATGTTCTCCTGGTTCTGCTCACTTCGCTCAGCATCAATCCACACAAGTCTTTCCAGGATTTTCTGAAGTCCACTTGCTCATCATTTCTCATAGCATAATAATTCCATTACATTCATATACTACAACTTGTTCAGCCATTCCCAGATTAATAGGCATCCCCTCAATTTCCAAATGTTTGCCACCACAGAAAGAGCTGCTATAAATATTTTTTGTACATTTATATGATCTCTTTAGGATACAGCCCTAGAAGTGCTATTGCTGGATCAAAGGGTATACACATTTTTATAGCCTTTTGGGCATGGTTGCCAATTGCTCTCCAAAATGGTTGAATCAGTTCACAACTCCACCAACAATGCAACAGTATTCCGGTTTTCTCACATCTTCTCCAATATTTATTATTTTCCTGTTTTGTCATTTTGGCCAATTTGATAGGTGTGATATGGTACCTCAGACTCACTTTAATTTGTATTTCTCTAATCAGTAATGATTAAAAGCATTTTTTCATATGACTATAGATAGCTTTAATTTCTTCATCTGAAAATTGCCTGTTCATATCCTTTGACCATTTATCAATTGGGGAATGACTTGCATTCTTATAAATTTGATTTAATTCTCTATGTATCTTAGAAATGAGGCCCTTATCAGAGACACTGGTTGCAAAAACTTTTTCCCAGTTTTCTGCTTCCCTCCTTATTTTAGTTGCATTGGCTTTGTTTGTGCAAAAACTTTTTCAATTTAATGTAATCAAAATTATCCATTTTGCATTTCATGATGTTCTCTATCTTTTGTTGGGTCATAAGTTCTTCTGTTCTCCATAAATCTGAAAGATACAATATTCCTTACTCTCCCAGTTTATTTATGGTATCAGCCTTTACATCTAAATTGTGAACCCATTTTGACTATATTTTGGTATATGGTGTAAGATTTTGGTCTATGCCTAGTTTCTGATCTATTCTTTTCTAGTTTTCCCAGCAGTTTTTGTCAATTAGTGAGTTCTTATCCCAGAAGCTGGGGTCTTTGGGTTTATTAAACAGTGGATTTCTAAAGTCAATGACTACTGTGTCTTCCATATCTAACTTATTCCACTTATCCACCACTCTGTTTCTTAGCCAGTACCAAGTAGTTTTGATGATTGCTTCTTTATAATACAATTTAAGGTCTGAAATGGCTAGGTCCCCTTTCCTAGCATTCCTTTTCATTAGTTCCCTTGATATTCTGGACCTTTTTTTCTTCCAAAGGAATCTTGTTATTATTTTTTCTACCTCTATAAAATAATTTTTGGTAGTTTGGTATGGCACTGAATAAGTAAATTAACTTAGGTAGAATTATCATTTTTATTATATTATTCATGAGCAACTGATGTTTTTCCAATTATTTGGATCCGACTTTATTTGTGTAAAAAGTGTTTTGTAATTGTGTTCATATAGTTCCTGTATTTGTTTCAGTCAGTAGACTCCTAAATATTTTTATGATGTCTACAGTAATTTTAAATGGAATTCTCTTCCTATTTCTTGCTGCTGGGTTTTGTTGGTAATATATAGAAATGCTGATAATTATGTGGATTTATTTTATAGCCTGCAACTTTGTTAAAGTTGTTTATTACTTCAAGTAGTTTTTTACTTGATTCTCTAGGATTCTCTAAGTATATTATCATATCATCTGCAGAGTGATAGCTTTGGTTCTTCTTTGCCTATTCTAATACCTTCAATTTATTTTTCTTCTCTTATTGCTAAAGCTGATGTTTCTAGTACCATATAGAACAACAGGGGAGATAATGCATATCCTTGTTTCATCCCTGATCTTATTGGAAATGCTTTTAGTTTATCCCAAATACATGTAATGCTGGCTGAAGGTTTAAGGTAGATGCTACTTATTATTTTTAGAAAGACTCCATTTATTCCTATGCTCTTTAGTGTTTTGAATAGGAATGGTGTTATATTTTGTCAAAAGCTTTTTCTGGATTTATTGAGATGATCATGTGTTTTCTGTTAGTTTTTTTGTTGATATGATCAATTATGCTGATAGTTTTTGTAATATTGAACCAGCCCTGGATGCCTGGTATAAATACTATCTGATCATAGTGTATTATTCTCATAATAAGTTGCTGTAGTATATTTGCAAATATTTTATGTAAAAACTTTTGCATCTATATTCACTAGGGAAATTGGTCTATAATTTTCTTTCTCTGTTTTGACTATTCTCGGTTTAAGTATCAGCACCATATTTGTATCATAAAAATAATTTAGCAAGACTCCTTCACCTGTTTTCCCAAATAGTTTATAAGTTTTTGAATTAATTGTTCTTTAGAGGTTTGATAGAGTTCTCTTGTAATTCCTTCTGGCCCTGGAGATATTTTCCTAGGGAGTTCATTGATGGCTTGTTCAATTTCTTTTTCTGAGGTGGGATTTTTTAAGTATTTTACTTCCTCTTGTGTTAATCTGAGCAATTTATATTTTTGTAAATATTCCTTCATTTCAGTAAGATTGTCAAATTTATTGGCATGCAGTTGGGCAAAAGAGTTCCTAATTGTTGTTTTAATTTCCTCTTCATTGGTGGTGAATTCACCATTTTCATTTTTGATACTGGTAATGTGGTATTCTTTTTAAAACTAAATTAATGAAAGGTTTATGTATTTTATTATTTTTTTCATAAAATCAGCTCTTAGTTTTATTTCCTAGTTCAATAGTTTTCTTGCTTTCAGTTTTATTAATGCTTTCTTTGGTTTTCAATATTTATTTTGGTATTTAATTGGGAATTTTTAATTTGTTCTTTTTCTAGATTTTTTTTAGTTGCATCCCAAATTCATTGATCTCTTCTTTCTCTATTTTATTCATGTATGCATTTAGAGATATAAAACATCCCCTAAGAACTGTTTTTGCTGCATCCCATAAGTTTTGGCACAATGTCTTATTATTGTCATTCTCTTTGATGAATTTATTGATTGTTTCTATGATTTGTTTTTTGACCCTTTCATTCTTTAGGATTAGATTATTTAGTTTCCAATTAATTTTTAGTCAATCTTTTCATGGCCCTTTATTACATATAATTTTATTGCATTGTGATCTGAAAAGGATGCTTTTAATATTTCTGCCTTTCTTCATTAGATTGTGAGGTTTTTATGCCCCAGTAAATGGTCATTTTTTTCATGTAAGTATCATGTGCTACTGAACTAAAAGTATATTCCTTTCCATTCCCATTCTGTTTTCTCCAGAGGTTTACCATATCTAAGTTTTCTTAAATTCTATTCACTTCCTTATCTTCTTTCTTGATTATTTTGTGCTTATATTTATCTAATTCAGAGAGCAGGAGATTGAAGTCCCCACTAGTATTTTGCTGTCTGTTTCTTCCTGGTATCCCCTGAACTTCTCCCCTAAGAATTATACTATATTACTTGGTGCCTATATGCCTATAACAATGATATTACTTCCTTGTCTATGGTGCCTTTTAGCAGGATGTAGTTTCCTTCCTTATCTCTTCTAAAAAGATCTATTTTTGCTTTTGCTTTGTCTGAGATCAGGATTGCTACCTCTGTTTTGTTTTTTTTTAACTTCAGCTAAAGCATAATATATTCTACTCCAGCCTTTTACCTTTACCTTGTTTGTATCCCTTTGTTTCAAATGTATTTCCTGTAAACAACATATTCTAGGATTATGGTTTTTAATCAATTCTATTATCCACTTCTGTTTTATGGGAGAGTTCATCTCATTCACATTCACAATTATGATTACTATCTGTATCTTTCTCTCCATCCTATTTGCCCCCTGTTTATGCTTTTCTTTCTCCTTTCTCCCTTTCCCTCCTCACTAGTGTTTTGCTTTTGACCACCACCTCCCTCAGTCAGCCTTCTTTTAGCCCCCTCCCTTTTCCTCCATTTTACCCTTACTACTTTGTCCCCCCCTTTTATCCCTCCTCCCTTTTCTTTCACCTTTCATTTCCTACTGCCTATAAGGCATATTAGATGCTATCCCCTTCTTGAGCCAACTCCAATGAGAATAACGTTTAAAAAATGCTCATCTTTCTCCCTTCTTTCCCTTTACTGTAATTGGTTTTGGTGTTTTGTTTTGTTTTGTTTTTTGGTTTTTTTTTTGGAATGTAATTTACCCTTGTCTGCCTCCTCCTTTCTTTTTCTCCCATTACAATTTCCTTGATTAGATCCACTTAATTCACTTACTTAGATCCATTTAACCCATTTAATTAGATTTTATTTATCATTACATCTGAGTCAACTTACACCCACCTACTCTGTCTATGTATATCTCCTTTTAAATGCTGTAATAACAATACAATTCTCAAGAGTTACATGTGTCATCTGCCTTTATAGGGATGTAAACAGTTTGCCCTTATTAATAAAATGTTTTTTTTTTTCTGTCCTGTTTACCTTTTTATGTCTCTCTTGACTCTTGTATTTGAAGATGAAATTTTCTGTTGAGGGCTGGTGTTTTCATCAGGAACTTTTGGAAGTCCCCTATTTTATTGAATGTCCATCTCCTCCCATGAAAGATTATATTCATTTTTGCTAGGTAGTTGATCTTTGGTTGTAATCTAAGCTCCTTTGACTTTTGGAATATGGTCCTGTGTAATCCTGACTGTGGTTTCATGATATTTAAATTGTTTATTTCTGCTTGCAGTATTTTCTCTTCGACTTGTTAATTTTCAAATTTGGCTACTATAATCCTAGGCCTTTTTAATTTGGGATCTCTTTCAGGAGGTGATTAGTGGGTTCTTCTGATGACTATTTTACCCTCTGGTGCTATGACCTCAGGGCAATTTTCCTTGATGATTTCTTGAAAGATGCTGTCCAGACTCTTGTTTTCATAATGGTTTTCTGGTAGACCAATTATTTTTAAATTGTCTCTCCTGGATCCATTTTCCAGGTCAATTGTTTTATGAATAAGGTATTTTACATTTTCATCAATTCTTTCATTCTTTTTTTTCTTTTTGACTGATTCTTGATGTCTCATAGAGTCATTAGCTTCCACTTGCTCCATTCTAATTCTTTTTTTTGCTTTTTGGTGAGGCAATTGAGGTTAAGTGACTTGCCCAGGGTCACACAGCTAGTAAGTGTTATGTGTTTCAGACAAGATTTGAACTCAGGTCCTCCTGACTCCGAGACCAGAGCTCTAACCACTGCCCCACCTAACTGCCCCTCCCATTCTAATTTTTAAGGAATTGTTTTCTTCTATTATATTTTGTACCTCCTTTTCCTTTTGGCCAATTTTGCTTTTTAAGGAGTTTTCCTCAGTGAGTTTTTGTGCCTATGTTTCTATTCAGCCAATTATGATTTTTAAGGAGTTCGTTTTTTTCAGTGTACTTTTTTTTCCATTTGGCCAATTGTATTTTTAAGGACATGTTGTCTACAGTTGATCCAATCTCCTTGTACTGGGAGCCTGGGGTCTGGTTACTGGCTTTGTGTGCTGGGGCCTCAGGTCATGGCAGTTTGAGGCTGTAGGGTTCTGGCAGCTTACCTGGTGTTGGGCTGGAATCAGCAATACTGGAGCTCTAGGGTTAGGGGTGGGGAGTCTGGACTCTAAAAGGTGCCTGCTCACCCAGGCCTTGCACTCCTTTCTTTGGTGCCTGCTCACCCAGGCCTTGCCCAGGGATGTTTTGTTGGTGCTGGATGTCTCTCAGCCTGGAGCTTCACCTCTTAGAGTTGTGCTTCCCAGAGTTTTGCTGAGGCACTGGGAGACTTGGGTGCCAGAGAATGCCATGGCACATGATGGTTTTTTGAGCTAGTTTCCACTGACTCCCCTACTTGTACTGAGGTACTTAGGGGTCCTGGTGTTGGTGCTTCCCTGCTCCACCACCCTCCAGGATCTCCACCTGGTATGCTGAGGTGGGGCTTTTCACTAGCTTGCTGGGATGCCTCCCATTCTGCACTGCTCCCCTTCCCCCAGAGGGAGAAGAACCTTTCCTGTTAATCCCTCAAGCTTCGTGGGCTATAAGAATGCTGCATTCTATCTTTTCTGCTGGTTCAACTGTTCCAAGGTTTTTCCTGGGGGATATTTTCTGGGCTTTCAGAGGTCAATAAGAGAGGGTGAGAGCAACTTTACTTTTTACTCTGCCACCTTGGCTCCAGAAGCCCAGATTGTTTATTATATATTGAATATCTCATTGCCTTCATGACGGTAGAAGTAAGTACAGAACTTTGTTCCACACAAATGAATTTATTCCAGCATTTTAGGTCCAGTATTTTGTTTGGATCAATACTTCTAGTCTTGCTTTGCTACCATGTCTTAATGACCTCTACTTTCAAAGTTATACTGACTAGGCCACTCTCTTGATTCTTGTTACTGTCACCTACAAATGTCCAGTGGACATTGTAGTACAGTGGAAAGATCACTGGATGGGAGGATCTGGGTATTAAGCCCAACACTGCTCCCAACAACCTAAATAACCTTGTAAAAGTTGCTTCAGTTTAATCATTTATAAAATAAGAGATTAAATCTGTAATCTTAGATTCATGACTCTCCTACATTCTTCTCTGTGATTTGAGCACATGACTCTTCCTTTCCAGCTTCTCCTTTACCACGATCTTCAGAGTCTTCAATATTCATGTTAATGACTCTTCTAAAAATCTGTGGTAAAAGTTTCTTGGATGCCTTAACTCTTATAATCTCTACCTCCACATTACTTTCCCATCTTTTTACAAAATCTTCATCAGAATAGCATATTCATTAGCAAGGGCATCTTTGATTAAAGAAATAAGAAGGGAAGAGGTGAGTGACATTACATATCAAGACATATTTTTATAGTCATGCAATTGACAGAAAGATGCGGAGAATACCAGATGCCACTATGCTTACTGATTTTTTTTTTTACTCTAAAACTTTCTGTTCTGTAAAACAAAATTCTGCCTTCAATAAAATGTCTCCTACTAATATATTAAAACTATATATGATTCCTTGATAGAAGTAGCAGGAGAGAGAACATCCTTTAGCAACTTTTTAATTAGGTAGGTCTACTGAGGCACAAAAGAGTAGCAAGTATACTCTCTCATGGTGTCTGCCTCTGTCAAAGAGAATTATGGTGCAGAGTCCAAATTGAAAAGGAATTCTCTGCAGATGGTAAAGGGTTCTGGATGCTCTTGTTTGCTGATAACACTGTACTGAGTGTACAAATCCCTATACTATTGTAGAGGCTTTTAAATGAGATACATAATTACTCAATATTTTTCACAAATACACACACACAGAATTCCTATTGCATTCTCTAGACTTTGATATGCAGTTAGAAATATATCTGATTGAATTGGTACAATAGTACATGCATCATAGATAAATACTGTATATGGGCAATGAATGGAGCACAGAATTGAAATAAGAGCAGGTCAGGCTGGATTGCTTTTGAGATATTTTGCAGCTATTTTAGTCATTCCAATCAGATCACTGAATCAAAGGTTCATTTCCTTAATATCAATTTTCCTCCAGTGAGGTTATATGGTTGTGTCATGAAATATCAGAGAGTTTAAACATCAAAGTTACAAAAAATACTGAAGAGACATGTGGTGGTCATGTGCAGGCTATAACATTATCAATTGATATTAGAGCAGAAATTAATATAAAAAGTCATCATAGAGAAATATCAGTAGAAAAGCCGATAGAAGGGTCATGCTATGAGGGTGAGTGATGGCGAATACCCTGGTATAAGTGATATTGATTATCCATTCTTTGTTGATAGTTCCATAGGATGGCCCCTTTTGGAATATTTATGAGTGCACACTCTTATGAATGAGTGGTAAAGGAGAAAAGGGTACAAATGAGGTTTACTATGTACAGAGGAAATAGCTATATCAGTGAGGTCACAGATGTACCAAAGTATTGATGTATGAAATGGTCAGAGTAAGTTTCTTTACATTTTTCCATTTCTTGTTTTTCAAAGATAATAATTTGTTTAATGGTAGCTAGGTGGTGTAGTGGATAGAGTTCTGGACCTTGAGCCAGGAAGACTCTTCTTTCTGAATTCAAATCCAGTCTCAGACACTTATTAGCTATGTGAACCTGGGCAAGTGATTTAACCCTGTTTGCCTCAGTTTCGTCATCTATAAAATGAGCTGGAGAAGGAAATGGCAAACCACTCCAGTGTCTTTAATCTCAAAAGGGGTCACAAAGAAATGGACATGACTGAAAAATGATTAAACAACAATTTAAAAAATAAGAATTGCATTAGAGCTGTTTGTAAATGTGCTGTATCTTCTTATTCTTCTAATTTGTTGTTGATAATTTGATACTAGGTCTTTACTCTAACCAAACATGGCTTCACAAACATCATTTTTATACATCCATTACCAGTAACCAATAATTGTTCATTAAGATACAGTCAGTTTCATATACTTGTGATAGTATTTGGAGCTTACCATGTGTGATACCTTTTAAGTACCTTCTTAAAGATTCTTAAAAATAAAATCCATTATTTTGAATTAAAAGTCTTTCATTACTTGCTTCCTCTCCCCACCTCTTAATTTCCTTTTATTTTACACCACATACTATACGATCCAGTGATACTTGTCTTCTTGCTATTCCTCAAACAAAACATTGCATCTTAAGACTTCAGATATTTCCATCAGCTCTCTTTTATGCCTGGAATATTCTTCCTCTTATTCCTGGTGTACTCATCTTCCTTTAAATCCCAGATAAAATCCCACCTTCTAAAAGAAGCCTTTCCTAGTTGCTTGTCATTATAAGAGTTGTTTTCATGTTGTCTTTCCCACTAGACTGTGAACTCCTTGATAATAGATTTTGTCTTTTACTTTTCTTTGTATATTCAGTGCTTAGCACAATGACTGGCACATAGTAGGCTTTTACTGAATGGTTATGGGCTGATAAGAATTCATTATATAAGTCTTCAGAATAGTCTACAAAATTTGAATATTATTGGACTCTACTATCAAATTTTATCTCACTAAATTTAGCCTATTTTTCTATCAATCTGACACTGGTTGTTTCTTTTGTTCTTATCATTCAACGAGTTCTGAATATAATTAATAATCATTATCTAGACCACTGGTGTCAAACTCAAATAAAAAATATTCCTACTTGACACATATTGACTTAGAGAAGCAAAAATTAACTTTATCCATGTTGCACTGTATTTTTATTTATTTTGTTAAATATTTCCCAAATATGTTTTAATCTAGTGCCAATGCACTCAGAAGTTTTGTAGCCACATTGGAAGGCAGAGCCAAAAATTTGGCATCTATGATATAGACATCTCTTTCTCTTGTCCTCAAAGCTATATCATGAGAGATTCTAGTCTAGCAGAAATTCAATTATACTATATATGTGACAGATCTTTGATTTACTCTACAGAATAGGCTAATTGACCTATTTACTCCTCCTCATACTTGACATTACATCTCTCAACACTGTGCTTTTGCACAGGTTTTACCCCATGTTAGATCAGTAATGTATTAGTTTATTTGTTCTTCTATAGCCTATCGAACATTAATTATTTTCATCTTTTCTTATATTTGTCAATTTAATAGACGTGATTTGAAACCTCAGAGTTGTTTTAACTTGTATTTTTCTTATTATTAGTGGTTTGGAGTATCTTCCCCCTACTCCCCCTCCCCCACTTTTGTCTGCTAACATGGTAAGTTGCTTTACTTCTTCTAAAAACTCTTAATATCCTTTTGCCATTTACCTATTATGTAATGATACTTAGTCTTAATAGCTGCAAGTTTTCTCAGAGATGTATTGTGACTTTAAAGGTCATGGAAAAAAGTCAATCCAAAGGCATATTTATATATTTCTGATTCTACAACTGAAAAAACAAACTCTCTTTTACATTTCATTCTTGATAGTTTATATTGTTACTGATGTCCAAAAAGTACTGTTGAAAGTACATATGTATGTCCTATTATTATACAGAAAGTATATTTCTGGCCCCACCAAAAAGCACCATTTTTTTAACCATATGAATTACCCTGACAAAATTGTGATTCTAATAGAAACACTCTTGCACAGGGAGACAGTAGAGTTTGGTTATATCCTCAAATGCGACACTCATTTTCACTCAAGGATATTACAAAGACAAACACAAAAATGATAAAATGCTAAGTGTTTTTTTCCTCCTGAGAGGAGATGCTAAATAAAAAGATCTAGCCATGCAATTGGTATATCATCTCTACTGAAGTATTCTTTGATGAGCTAAAATAATCTCCCAACAGAACACAGTGACATTTTTGTTTAGATGCTACTCTACTTCATTATTTTTTGGAAAGAAGATTTTGCATATAAATCACACATAGGTTTCCATCCCTTAAGGACAAAATTGTAGTAAAGCAAAGATGAGAAATTTACTTTCTGTGTTTTCTTTTTTTCTTGAATTTATATATCATTTAGTAAAATTATAGAAGTGCTGTAGAACAATGGCTATCATGGTAGTAATAGCACTGTCCTCAAAGTTTTCTTGTGAAAATCAAATGCACAATGTTTGTAAACTTTAAAGCTTTATATTACCATGTGAGGGCATGGTAATATAACTCTGAAAAAAAATAGATCTCAGGATTGCTAGTGTACTACAAACTCAATAGTAGCAGCATTGAGTTGTGTCTTTAAAAAAATCTAATGTGATTTTAAATCACACTGGAAAGCTTAGCTTTTAAGAATAAAGAGGTCAAAGTCCCTCTATACTTTGCTTTGCTTAGTTTTCATTTGTAATATTTTTTAATTAATTAATTTTTAGTTTTCAAGATTCACTTCCACAATATTTTGAGTTCCAAATTTTTCCCAATCTTTTCTCTCCCCCATCCCAAAATGGCATGCATTCTGAAAGCCCTTTCCATCAATCTGCCTTCCCTTCTATTACCCTCCTCCTTCTCTTATCCTTTTCCCTTTCTATGTTCCCGTAGGGCAGGATAGATTTCTTTACACCATTGCTTGCATATTATATTTCCCAGGTGCATGTAAAAACAATTTTTAACACTTGTTTTTAAAACTTTGAGTTGCAAATTTTCTCCCTTCCTCACTTCCCCCCCACCTCATTGAGAAAGCAATCCATTTGATATAGGTTATACATGTGTCATCATGCGAAATAATAATCATACTGTGAAAGACTAACTATATTTCCCTCCATCCTATCCCACTCATTGTTTATTTTATTCTCTCCTTTCACTCTGTCCCTCCTCAAAAGAGTTGCTCCTGATTACCTCCTACCCAATCTGCCCTTCCTTCTGTTATCCCTCTCTTATCCCTTTTTTCTTTATTTTGCTGTAGGGTAATATGGAGTTCCATACCCAACTGAGTGTGTATGTTATTCCCTCCTTAATTCAAATCCAATGAGAATAAGATTCACTCATTCCCTCTCACCTCCACCCTCTTTCCTTCCACTGTAAAAGGTTTTTCTTGCTTCTTTTATGTGAGATAATTTACCCCATTCTAACTCTCCCTTTCTCCCACTCCCCATACAATTCTCACTCACCACTGAATTTTATTTTTAGATATCATCCCTTCATATTCATATTTATTTTTAGATGTCATCCCTTCATATTCAACTCACTCTGTGCCCTGTGTTTAGATAGATAGATAGATATAGATATAGATATAGACATAGATATATATATATATAAACATATATATATATAAACATATATATATATATATGTATGTAGTCATACTGAGAAAGGGCACATTAGTTACACATATCATCTTTCCCATCAGGAATGTAAACAGTTCAATTCTAATAAGTCCCTTAAGATTTCTCTTTCCTGTTTACCTTTTCATGCTTCTCTTGAGTCTTGTATTTGAAAGTCAAATTTTCTATTCAGCTCTGGTATTTTCATCAAGAATGCTTAAAAGTCCACTATTCCATTGAATTTCCATTTTTCCCTGAAGGATTATACTCAGTTTTGCTGGGTAGGCAATTCTTGGCTGTAATCTTATTTCCTTTGCCCTCCAGAGTATCATAAGATCCCTTTATATAAAAACTGCTAAATCTTGTGTTATCCTGACTGTGACTCCATGATACTAGGATTGTTTCTTTCTGGCTGCTTGCAACATTTTGTCTGTGAACTGGGAACCCTGGTATTTGGCTAAAATATTCTGAGGACTTTTCCTTTTTGGATCTCTTTCAGGAGTGATGGGTGGATTCTTTCCATTTCTATTTTACCTGCTGGTTCTCGAATATCAGGGAAGTTTTCCTTGATAATTTCTTTTTTTTAATTTTTTTTTGAATTTATTTATTTGTAGTTTTCAACATTCACTTCCACAAGATTTTGAGTTCCAAATTTTCTCCCCATCTTGTCCCTTCCCCCACCCCAAGATGGCATACATTCTGAATACCGCTTCCCCGAACCTGCTCTCCCATCTGTCTCTCTCCCCGTTATCTTATCCCCCCTTCAATTTTCCTGAGGGCAGAATAGATTTCTATACCCTATTTCCTGTATATCTTATCTATAAACTGCATGTGAAAACACTTTTTTTCAACATTTGCTTTTAAAACTTTGGGTTCCAAATTTTCTCCCTTCCTCCCTACCCACCCACCCTCATTGAGAAAGCAAGCAACTTGATACTGGTTATACATGTGTAGTCATGAAAAACATTTCCATAGTAGTCATGTTGTGAAAAACTAAGTATATTTCCCTTAATCCTATCCTGCCTCCATTTATTCTATTCTCTCTTTTGGCCCAGTCCCTCCATAGAAGTGTTTGCTTCTGATTACCACCTCCCCTAATCTGCCCTCCCCTCTATCATCCTCCTGCTCTCTTGTCACCTTCCCCCCCACCCAGTTTCCTGTAAGGTAAGATAGATTTCCATACCCAATTGAGTGTGTATGTTATTCTCTCCTTAAGCCAAATCCAATGAGAATAAAATTCACTCATTCCCTTCCCCAGTTTCCCTTCCACTATAAAAGTCTTTTCTTGTCTGTTTTATGTGAGATAATTTACCCCATTCTATCTCGCCCTTTCTCCTTCTTTTTGTATAATCCTCTCTCACCCTTAATTTTATTCTCCAGTTATCACCCCTTCATCTTCAACTCACTCTGTGCTATCTATCTATCTATCTATCTATCCATACATACATACATCTAATTTTTCCCTCTAACTACCCTAACACTGACAAAGGTCTCATGAGTTACAAATATCATCTCTCTATGCAGGAATGTAAACAGTTCAACCTTAGTAAGTCCCTTATGATTTATCTTTCCTGTTTGCCTCTTCATGTGTCAATTGAGTCTTGTATTTGAAAGTCAAATTTTCTAGTCTTTTCATCAAGAATGCTTGAAAGTCCTCTATTTTACTGAATGTACATTTTTCCCCTGAAGGATTATATTCAGTTTTGCTGGGTAGGTGATTCTTGGTTGTAATCCTATCTTCTTTGTCCTCAGGATTATCATATTCCAAGCCCTGCTCTCCCTTAATGTAGAAGCTGCTAAATCTTGTGTTATCTTGATTGTGTTTTCACAATACTTGAATTGTTTCTTTCTCACTGCTTCCAATATTTTCTCCTTGACCTGGGAACTCTGGAATTTGACTACAATATTCCTAGGAGTTTTCCTTTCAGGATCTCTTTCAGGATTGGTGTATTCTTTCCATTTCTATTTTGCCCTCTGCTTCTAAAATATCAGAGCAGTTTTCCTTTATAATTTCTTGAAAGATGATGTCTAGGTTCTTCTCCTCATTGGCTTTTTGGACCTCTTTTGCCATTTGGGTTGGGCTATTTTTTAAGGTGTTATTTTCTTCAGTATGTGTTTGGGTTTCCTTTAGCAAGCTGTTGACTTATTTTCCATAGTTTTATTGCATCACTCTCAGTTTTTCCTCTACTTCTCTTACTTGCTTCTCAAAATCCTTTTTTGAGCTCTTCCATGGTCTGGGATTGATTCATATTTTTCTTGGAGGCTTTGGATGTAGGAGCTTTGACTTTGTTGTCTTCTTCTGGTTGTGTCATTTGATCTTCTTTGTCACCAAAGAAAGATCTATGGTCTGACTTTTTTTGCTCCTTTGTTTGCTCATGATCCCAGCCAATTACTTGAGTTATAAACTATTTGTTAAGGTAGGAGTCTGCTTCCAGTGTGAAGTATGTACTGTCCCAAGCTTTGGGGGTTTTGTGCAGCTGTTTTCAGAGATACTTCTAGGGATCTATAAATGTTCAGTTCTTCCATGGTGGTATGAACAAGGGTGAGGTGTTTACTCCTTTCCAGACTGTGTTCTGGTGTGTGAGTGACCACAAGCACTCTTTTCTGCCTTGGAACTGTGAGGAGGATTTCCTCTCCATCACCACTACAAGTTCCACCACCCCAGCACTCCTCATCACCCCAGGACCGCCACCCAGAACTGTGACCCAGATCCAATCACAGGCAAAGCAAGACAATCCTGAACCAGCGAAGAGATCCATGCAATCCCCATCTGATAAGTCACTTGAATCCTCCTTAGTCTATGGGCCAGAAGCTCAGGAATCAGCCACTGCCCTAGGGCAGTGTACATGGACTAGGGCTGGGACCAAGCTTCTCTCTCACCACAGCCACAGGTTTTTCCTACTGACATTCTAAGTTTTCTTCAGCGTTCATGGGTTGAGAAGTCTGGAAACTGCCACTGCTGCCTGTGATTCAGTCCTCTGAGGGCTGCTCTAGCTTCGCTGAGGCCTGGTCTTTCCCATAGTGCCCATGCCAAACTACTTTTATCTCCCCACCCAGCATGATAGGCCTTTCTGATCAACCATTCAAGTTGTCTTGGGCTGGAAACTTGTTTCACTCTGTCTTTTTGTGGGTTCTGCTGTTTTAGAATTTATTTAGATCCATTTTTTACAGGTATTTGAAGTGGTTTAAGGGAGAGCTCAAGAAAGTCACTGCTTTTACTCTGCCATCTTGGTTCTAATAATTTCTTGAAAGATGATGTCTAGGTTCTTTTCTTGATCATGGCTTTCAGGTTGTTCAATGATTTTTAAATTATCTCTCCTGGATGTATTTTCCAAGTCAGTTGTTTTTCCACTGAGATATTTCACATTGTCTTCATTTTTTTTAATCTTTTTTTGTTTGTCTTGTAGAGTCACTACCTTCCATTTATTCCATTCCAATTGTTAAGAAATTATTTCCTTCAGTGAGCTTTTGGACTTCCTTTTACATTTGGCCAATTCTGCTTTTTAAGACATTCTTCTCCATATTGGCTTTTTGGATCTCTTTTGCCATTTGGATTAGTGTATTTTTAAGGTGTTATTGTCTTCATTATTTTTTGAGTCTGCTTTAGCAAACTTTTGGCTTGTTTTTCATGATTCTCTTGTATCACTCTCATTTCTCTTCCCAATTTTTTCCTCTACTTCTCTTACTTACTTTTCAAATCTTTTTGAGCTCTTTTATGGCCTGGGAGCAATTCATATTTTTCTTGGAGGCTTTGGATGTAGGAGTTTTGACTTTGTTTGCTTTTTTTTTTTGGTTATATTGTTTGATCTTCTTTGCACCAAAGTAAGATTCTATAGTCTGAGGTTTTTTTTCCCTATTTGCTCATGTTCCTAGCCAATTTCTTGACTATTTAACTCTTTGTTGAGATAGGGCTCTGCTTCCAAAATGGAGGGTGTATTATCTCAAGCTTCAGGGGTTTTATAAAGCTGTTTTCAGAGATAGTTTTAGGGACCTGTAAATTTGCAGTTCTTCCAAGGTGGTATGATAAAAGGAAAGGTGTTTACTCCTTTACTGGGCTGTGCTGTAGTCTATGAGTGATCACAAACACTCTTTTCTCCCTTGGGACTGTGAGGAGTATTCCCTCTCTACCACTGCCACAAGCTCTTCCAAGCAGTGCTCCTCCTTGACCCAAGACCTCCACCCAGGCATACAACCCAGATCCAAGCCTGGCCAAAGCAATAAAATCCTGCCTCAGCACTAGCAAAGTGATCCCTGCAATTCCTCTCTAATCAGCCACTTGAACTTCCCATCTGTGGGCTGAGAGCTGCAGAAGCAGCCACCTATGCCACTGCCTGGTGGGTTGCTCCAGAGCTGTGGCCAGACCACACTCCTCCCTCACCCAGCTCTGAGAGAACTTTACTATCGACCTTCTAAATTGTCTCTGTTGTTTGTGGGTTGAGAAATCTGGAAACTGTCACTGTTTCCAGTGATTCATTCCCCTGAGGCTTGCTTTGGGTTTGCTGTGTCCCTGTCTTTATCTGCATGGCCTACATTTAACTGCACTCCTCTTCCAACCTAGAGCAGCAGAACTTTCCCATCAAACCTCCAGGTTGTCTTGGGCTGGAAATTTGTTTCACTCTGTCTCTTTTTGAGTTCTGCTCTTCTAGAATTTGTTTGGAGTCATTGTTACAGGTATTTGGGAGTATTTGGGGAAGAGCTCAAGCAAATCACTGCTTTTACTCCCTCATCTGTAATATTGTATTCAGTTTTGCATATTACATTTTAAGAAAGACATTGGTCAGCTGAATAACATCTTGAGGAGGGCAACTCAGATGGTGAAGAATCTTGAGTCTATGGATAGGAAGATATGTTAAAGGAAATGGAAATGTTTATCTTGAAAGAGAATAAAAAAGGTGGCATGATAGCTCTATTCAAGTATGTCTAGACTATCTCATGAAAGAAAGAGATTAGATTTGACTTGATTTGTTAGGTTCCAAAGACAAGAAACAAGAAGGTGAAAGCTTTAAAATGCAACTTTGCCTAAATATTATTTTTAGACTTGATGTCAGAAAAAAATGTTATTAGAAATCAGAGCTATCCCAGGATAGAATGGGCTGCACCAAGAGACAATGGGTCCCTCTCCTGGAGGTCTTTAAGCAGAGGATGGATGATCACTCCTCAGTTATGTTATGGTGTACGTTCCTTTTCTGGTATGAGTTGAAATGACCACTAAATTCCCTTCCCAAACTCCTGTTCTCAAATCCATTACTACAAAGTGAATGAAATGTGCTTTATTGCACTCTTATTTCTTAAAGGTATCTAGGTGAAGCTGTGAATTTGGAGTCAAGAAGAGTTAAGTTCAAAACATGACTAAGAAATCTATTACCTATGTGACCCTAGAAAAGTCACTTAACCACTATCTACCTCAGTTTTTTCATCTGTAAAATGGAGATGACACTAATAGCTAGTGCCTCTCAGGATTGTTGTGAGGATAGAATGAGATAATATTTATAAAAGGATTCATAAGTCTTAAAGCACTATAGAAATATCAGTTCCTATCATTTCCCATTTATTTCTCCTTCTGCATAGGGAGAAGGAGTCCAAAGTAAGAGATCTGGAGAAAAAGAGAAAACAATTTTTGTCCCAATCCCAAGTCCTGTGGCAACTATTACAAAATACAGTACATACAAATGCAACAATGACTTACAATTCAAAGAAATAAAACATAGCAAGTGTTCTTTTAGATTTATTTTTAAAATTTTCCATTATAAGTTAGGAGGTGGGGAGTGAACTTGGTATTTAAATGAGACATTTGGGTTGAAGGGAAAAGGAATTTCTCCATGAAGATATAGGTCTAAGTTCAATGACAGTGGAACAAAGAAAAATGATGAAGAATATGTTAACATAAATGAAATATAATTTTTTTCGATGAGGCATTGTTGTGAATTCAATGTCAAATTTTTCCCATTCACAAATTTTCCAAAATGCCAGGAATATGTACCACATTAATTTTTTTTTCTGGACCCAAGGAGTGATTCAGTAATTACCCTTTTTAAGGAGGTATTCTGACTTACATTTTATATTCTATTACCAAGTATCAGAAATGGAAAGAATAATAGAGGCCAACATTTTATAGATGAGTAAATTGAAGCCTAGAAAGATAATGTGGTGTGAACAAGGTCAGACTTAGAACCTGGCTCCTCAGACTCAAAATCCAGCGATTTTTCCAGTAGACTGCTGTTAAGAGTATTTTTTTTACAAAGGCTTTGAGTATTCAGACTGCCTCACAACTGATTTTCCTTAGGAATAAGAGTAATACAGTGAAGAAACTTGAATAAAAGTAGTGTGCTTAAATGGGACATGAAATTGTTCATGCTTATAATAATGAATTCTAAATAGCTCGCCTTGTCCTCTCAATAAAATTCACTGGAACTATTCTAGGATACAAACTCCTTGAGAGTTGGCACATAATGAATCTAAGTTTTTTCATAGTATTTGGAGAGGAATCATAGCATAGTGAAAAGAGCACAGGACTTGGAGTCCTAAAAGCTGTATTTGAAGTCTCATTTATGAGCTGTGTGTGTGTGTGTGTGTGTGTGTGTGTGTGTGTGTGTGTGATATGGATCTGTATAAAGTAAGAAAAGTGTTCTCTGACTGCATCTAGTAAACCACATGGGAGCCATAGGGGTCCTACTTCCAGTCATATATGACTTATTGTGAATTGACTTACTCTCTAGAAAATGAAGAGACCTTTAATTGGTTGCTGAGCTTGAAGGGGTTATGAATCGATAGATCATTTAAGGAAGAGATAGTTTCCAACTGGCACCCTTTTGGCTTGGACTCTCTAAGGGACAAGATAACTGCAGTGAAGGGGAGAGAAAGATGGTAGTTGTTTACAGCTATATCTTGGCATTCTGGCTACTGTTCACCTGGGTGAATCAAGAACTTAACTAAGAAATTTCATAACCAGGGACAGTGGCTACCATTTTCCTTTTGGTGGCTGCTCTTTCTTGATTTTAGGCAAATACATGTTTTAAGAATCTTGAGATGTGCTTTGAGAATCTTATAAAGTTAAAAGATCCAGAGGTCCCATTATAAATTTTATTGATAATTAGAGCTGAATGGTATATGTGGATGAGGCTTGACTGTTTAAATAGACAGTACTCATTACCAAAGTAAAATGTGAAAAGCCTATTTATATGTGTGTATATCTCTGTGTGTGTATATTTGTAAAATAAATAATTAGCATAAAAAACTACTAGGTCTTTTCTTGAAGTTTAAAATATTAGCTTCCCAATTGATTGCAACTATAGTTACTGCATATGCAACTATAATTTTTTAATGAATGTTCTTCTAATCATTTTGTCAATGTAAAATGTGATTCATCTTAAGGTTGTTTTTTCTTTCTCTGTATGAATAAATTATCTGTCTTGTATCTAATTCAAGTTTATGAATGTTGAATATTGTTTTACTTTTCCCTCTGGGGGAACTACTTAGATTTTTGAGACATAACATTACTATGACCAGCAATTTTCCATGAGTTGCTGGGGTAGAAGATTATTATTGAGCCAAAGAATATAAGAATGGGGTGTTTAATCTCCTTAATTAGAAGGCAAATGTCTCCAGCAATGAACTTTGAGCATAAACTAAAATTTTTCTGCATACACAACATGGAGCAGTGCGGGTAGCCTTATCTGATGACTCATAGCTGAGTAGTGACTCTATATTATATGTATATTTATATGACTATTTCCCTATATACTTGTATATGTCAAAATTATGACTTTCTAGATGGCATAGGAAATTAGAAATAGGGGGAAATGTCTATTTATTGACTCTAAGCAAGATTATATCACTTGGATATATTTATTCACAATATTGACTATACTTAGACCCCAATTATCAGGGTATCATTATACAAGTACTATATTGATTTACCTTTTTCTATTTGTTTTTATTACTAATTGTAGAGATTTTTCCCAATACTAGTTTGCCAACTTATCAAAAGGTAATATAAAGGGCAATGACAATACTTCATTAAATTAAGTTTGTTCTTGGTAGTTTTATTTGCATAAATTTAAATGAGAAATGAATGGTGAAAATTGTTTCCACAAAACAATATTAATGATACATTGAGATATAGTAGCATTGCTAAACTAATTATAAAACTAATACTTCATTCTACTATATAATTGAGAGATTGCTGTAAACAATGTTAAACAGCTTTAAAGTAAAACTCCCTAAAATGCTAATTTTTAGCCAGTGCATTGCTTGATTTTTTTTTGTACTTATCACCTTTTTGGCACTATGTTTATGAAGATTTATCAATGGCAGGTGAGTCACACAGCTAGTTCATAGGATCACATAATAAAGAACTGACAGGAAACTTATATGACATTCTGTCCAACTCACTTATTTTAACATTCAGTAAAGTTTGACCCTGGAGAGATTAAATAACTTCCCCATAGTTATACTGTATGTAATCTTCAGAAGTAATATTTGAACCCAGGTCCTCTGACTTCAGTCAATGCTGCCATTTCCTATGTCTGAACTACTCATCCATTCCATCTTTTACATTAAAATACACACAGATGCCAAAGACTAGTTATTTAACTTGCTAGAAACCTTGAATTATTTCCTCTTTCCAGGGGTCACCACCAAGAGCAGTAATGTAAATATGAAAGACAATATGGGACAATAGAAAGAGGGGAGCCCACAAGAAAGGAAAGGAGTTTTTTCTTAATGGATTATTGACTCAATTGCAAGTCAGAGGACAACAAAATCAAAGTTCCTACATTCAAAGTCTCCAAGAAAAATATTGATTGGTCTCAGGCCATAGAAGAGCTCAAAACAGATTTTGAAAAGCAAGTAAGAGAGGTAGAAGAAAATTTGGGAAGAGAAATAAAACGGATGCACAAAAATCATGAAAACTGAGTCAATAACTTGCTAAAGTAGACCCAAAAAAACTGAAGAAAATAAGACATTAAAAATAGACTAACCCAAATGGCGAAAGAGGTCCAAAAACCCAGAGGAGGAGAATGCCTTAAAAAAGCACAACTAGCCAAATGGAAAAGGAGGTCCAAAAGTTCACTGAAGAAAATAATTCCTTAAAAATTACAATGGAACTAGTAGAAGTTAATGACTTTATGAGAAATCAAGAAACAATAAAACAAAAACAAAAGAATAAAAAAAATAGAGCACAATGTGAAATATCCCTTTGTAAAAACAATTGACCTGGAAAATAGATCCAGGAGAGATGATTTAAAAAAAACTGTTGGACTACCTGAAAGACATAATAAAAAAAAAAAAGTACCTAGACATCATCTTTCAAGAAATTATCAAGGAAAACTGCCCTGATAGTCTAGAACCAGAAGGTAGATAGAAATTGAAAGAATCCACTGATCATCTCCTGAAAGAGATCCCAAACTGAGAACTTCCAGAAATATTATAGCCAAATTCCAGAGTATCCAGATCAAGTAGAAAATATTGCAAGAAGCCAGAAAGAAACAATTCAAGTATCATGGAGTTACAGTCAGGATAACACAAGATTTAGCATCTTCTACATTAAAGAACTGGAGGGCTTGGAATGATATTCTGGAGGGCAAAGGAGCTAGGATTACAATCAAAAATCACTTACCCAGCAAAACTGAATATAATCCTTCAGGGGAAAAATTGACACTCAAGAGATAGAGGACTTTCAAGCATTCTTGATGAAAAGACCAGAGCTGAATAAAAATTTGACTTTCAAATACAATACTCAAGAGGATTACAAAAAAGGTAAACAGGAACTGGAAATCATAAGGAACTTAATAACATTAAACTGTTGATATTCTTACATGAGAAGATGATATTTGTAACTCATAAGACTTTTCTCATTTTTTAGAGTACTTAGGAGTATATATAGACTAAGGGTACAGGTTGACGATGAAGGGATGATATATTAAAATAAAATGAAGGAGTGAGAGAAGAATGTACTAAGAGAAAGAAAAAGGAAGAGGTGGAATGTGGTGAATTATTTCATATAAAAGAGGAAAGAAAATGTTTTTATAGTTAAGGGAAAGAAAGGGGAGGTGAGAGAGAGTGAATGAACCTCACTCATCAAAATTGGTTGAAAGAGAGAATAACACATACATGCAATTTGGATAGAAATCTGTCATACCCTACAGGAAAGTAGGAGGGGAAGGGGATGAGAGAAGTGGAGGTGATAGAAGGGAGAACATATTGGGGGCGGGGGTAGTTAAAAGCAAAACACTTTTAAGGAGGGACAGGGTGAAAGGAGAGAGAGAACAGAACACTGGGATGGGGATAATAGGATGTATGGAAATGCAGTTAGCAATAGTAACTATGAAAAAAAATTGAAGCAAGTCTCTGATAATGGCCTTATTTCTGAAACAGATGGAGAACTGAGTCAAATTTATTAAAATAAAAACCATTCCCCAATTGATAAATAGTCAAAAGATACAATCAGTTTTCTAGTGAAGTAATCAAAGCTATCTATAGCCACATAAAAAAATACTTAAAAAGTATTTTAAGTATGGAGAAATGCAAATTAAAACAATTCTTAGGTACTATATCATATCTATTAGATTGCCTAACAGGACAGAAGAGGCAAATGAGAAATATAGGAATGGATATGGGAAAAATGAGACCTTAATGCATTGTTGGTGGAGTTGTAAACAGATTCGACCTTTCTACAGAGCAATTTGGAATCATCCCCAAAGGGCTATAAAACCATGCATACCCTTTGACTTAGCAATACCACTACTATATCTATATCCCAAAAGAGGGGAAGAACAAAAAGAAAAGGAGCTATATGCCCCAAAATATTTAAAGCAGTTCTTTTCTTGTGGTGAATGATTAGAAATCAAGGGGATGCCTATCAATTGGGAGATCGCTGAACAAGTGAACAAATTATGGTATGTGATTATGATGGAATACTATTATACTATAAGAAATGGTGAGCAGGATGCTCTCACAAAAAATCTGGAAAGACTTTCATGAACTGATGTAAAGTGAAAGATACTGTGTACAAAGTAACCGCGATACTGTAAGATGATCAGCTATGAATGACTTAGCTACTCTCAGTAATACTATGATCCAAAACAGCTCTGAAGGACTTGTGATGAAAAATTCTATCTATCCCCAGAGAAAGAATTGATGGTGTCTGAACAGAGATTGAAGCATATTTTTTAAAACTTTATTTTTTGAGTTTTTTGTCCATGTTTTCTTTCACAACATGGTTATTTTGGACATATTTTGCATGACTACACATGTATAAACTATATCAAACTGCTTGCCTTCTCAATGAGCATGGGAAAAAAACTTGGAACTCAAAGTTTTTAAAAAATGAATGTTAATTTTTTTTTACTTGTAACTGGAGAACTTTTTTTAAGTAAGTGAATAAATATTTAAAAAAAAAGAAAAAGTTTGGCACAAAGTAGAAAGGTGAGAAGTCCTTCTTGCTTTAATTGAATTGAATTTGTTGAAAATGGTATTTTAGAAAGTTTGGTGAGTTAGTAATATGAAAAATATTTTTTAAAAAATGGAATTAAGAAAAACTTTATAAATATCATTTCATTTGTTCACAATAACCCTGTGAATTAGGTACCATTATTAATCCCATTTTTCTTTGGAGAAAACCAAGGCAGGGAGAGGTTAAGTGCATCTCCCACAGTCATATAACTATTAAATATCCAATGTTGGATTTGAACTCAGGATTAGAGAAGGGAGAGACAAAAGAAGGAAGAACAATTAGGGTGCCTTTAAGAGAGGATGAGAGTCTGAATTAAGGTGTTGGCTTCATGATCAGAAAGACAGAAAAGAAGATGGAATTAACTCTTGATAATTGGTAAATTAGATATGTTAGATAATATAAAAGTAAGTGTCAGGGATGACTTCAAGGTTAATAAACTAGGTGACTGGAAGAATGGAATAGACAGAAATAAGACATTTAGACAGAAATAAGAAAGTTTAGAGGACTGAACATAAATGGAAAGGTGATAATTCATATTTTAGACATGTTGGGATTGACATTCAAAGAAATGAGGAATTTGAGATGGGTTAGTAGTTTACAGACATGATAAGTTGCACTTTAGAAATATTAAATTTAAATATCAATAGAAAAATTAAGTGGCATGGTGGATAGAGTCATTCTATGTAACAGGAAGACCGGAGTTCAAGTTCAGTCTCTGACATATATTGATTGTGTGACTCTGGACAAATTACCAAATTGCTCAGTACAATAAGAAATTCTCTAAGACTATTTGATTCAGGGAAGGTTCTAATCTGGATTGGTATGCAGAGTCCTCTGGGGCCTTCCAATAATACTGAAATCACAGGTTCAGTATCAATGTCTCCTCTAGGATATGCTCTGAAATTTCTCATAGTGATAAGATGAGAGTTCAGGGCTAGACATGTATATTAACTGTAACATAAATGAAATTGAATAAACAAATGATAAATAAAATTACCACATTTATGGAGGTATGTCATAATGTAAAAATGGCCAAAATAGCAACACAACATTAAATGATTATTCAAATGCTTTTTTTTTTTACCTAAAATAATCATAGCATAAACTATACTCTTGATTCCTAACAGTGTATTAGTGTTACTTTAGGTATTGCTGGATTAAAAAGAAAAAAGTCATTTTATTAGCTTGATTACAGTGTATTGTTTTTTAGCATTTTCAGTAATATTTTAGATCTAAACTAGAAAGTGAAACATCCAGTGTAGGACAGAATATTAAAGATGGAAGGATATTCAGAGATCATCATTTCCAACCTCCACTTCCCATTTCAAACAGCAGAAAATCAGTGTCCTATTTTTTCCCTTAAAAAATAATGAGACCTTTTAAACTATTCATCGGCAAGTCATCTGAAGCCTCCAAGACACAAGTTATCTGTTACCAAACAATAAGCAGCAGGTAAATCAAAGAACAAACATATCCAATGTTGTTAACTGTGTTGCAACTATGTGCCCTGTCCCCCATTTCCCCCCTCTCCCACACACACAAATGCCAAAGTCAAGTTTGGAAGGCAGCAAAGGTTTAATTTTTTGGAACTGCTCAGAGATGCTTTTGTTCAACTACTTTCATTAGTCAGATTTAATTATAGGTAGCAGCCCAGTGTTGTGTTCTAGTTTTAACGAACTAATTAGTGTTCAGTAGCAAGGAAATTAACTTATGCATCACAGAGCTTGAATCTCCCCCTTAACAGACAGTCTACTCAACAGGGGATTTCTGTAGGGGATGAATTCTTGGCACATAGACTTTGATATCCCCACTGTGGTCCAGGCTGGCAGTCTATGCCATTCTTCTGTTTCTTTTTCATTCTGATCTTAGAGACATGGGACAAACACTTCAAACAGTATCTTCTTTGAGAAATACAAATGAAATTCTGTTATGTTAAATTGCATTGTACCATCATACTCGTAGAATCATAGACTTAGAGATGGAGGGGATGTACATCTTTTTGTAATCTAAGCCTCTCATTTTATAGATTAAGAAGCTGAGGTCCAAAAAACTATAGTGGCTTTCCCAAGGTCATACAGACAATAAATGACACCATGGTGATTTGAACTCATATCCTTTGTATCCAAATCCAGAGTTCTTTCTATTCTATTATATAATTCTCAAAATAACTATTGTCATGTCCTTACTGATATCCCACATAAACATTCCTTTTCTACTCCAATACTGAAATGATTCTGAGATCTCACATATTTGTAATATTCCTTCAGTGACTAGTAATAAATTTGTATTATTCTATCATATGTGATTCTCATCTATTTCTCTTTAATTGCCACAAGTGACATGCATAAAGCAATTGAAGCCATTCCCATTTTCTTCTGACATCAGCAGAATACCAGCACAACATTAGCTGCCTGGCACCCTCCACCCCCTTATCACTTGGTAAACCTATATTCTCTGTCAGTACTATAATTTCTTGAAGATCTTTTATTCTTATCCATCTTTGAAGTTCCTCATTGGTCAATATTGCACCCTGCTCATGCTTACTGTGCACCTTTCCTACATTGTGTGGGAGGTACTATTGTTTAAAATTCTTCAGAGAATGTTAGTATTGAAGATTGGCCTTTGATTTCATGGGAAATGTTGGGCCATTAAAGGAGTTTTGCAATTTCCTGAAGGCAATCTAGCCTTTTCTCCTGAGTCTCTTCACATCTGCCCTCAAAATGTACTACAATTGCATTGTCTATCCAAGATATACATACTGATGGACAAATGCATGCTGTAATCAGAATAATGGAAATTCTTTATCTTAGCCTTTTCTGTGTAAAACGGTCAGGCCAAACTCCTTGAAATGATTATATATCTTTTCCCAGAGTCTCTGTGATATTTCAAATCTTGAAGTAATTAACACAATGCCATCTGTCAACTGGAACATCTTGAGGACAACACCATCCACAAGGAATCATTCACTCTGCACTGGATCTCCAATCCAATAAATATTTATTAAGCATCCACTAAGTGCCAGGCACTGTGCTGAAAATACAGTTAATAAAAAGATAGTCCCTACCTTCAAGGAGATTACAATCTAATAATGAAAAATAACCTAGAAAAGAGGGCAGGGAAGCAGGAGTAGGGGAGGAACATCAGAAGGTTCCCAGCATAGGTGCATCTTGCTCTGTAGAGTTGAAAGAACCAGATATGGCAGCAGATGCAAAGTGCAGTGAGGCTGAAAATCTACCGTCTGCCCTCCACTCCTCTAGTCCTCTAGCCAGAGGGGAGAGAGGATGAAAGATACGGTTAAGTTAAGGCTTGAGTCAGCAGTATGGTGATGAGATTAGAGGTGATGACCTCAAGGTGGCAGAAGCATCTTGTTCTATGGAGCTGGAACAAAAAACAGAAAGGGAAGAAGATACAAAGTGTAGATCCGTCAACACAGTGGTAGATACATTTGGTAAGCTTACATCTCCCTGTTTGATCATAGGTCCATCAGATGGGGTTATTTTTATTTTTATATCTTTCAAGGGATCTTTAATGGTTTTAAAGGAGTAATCTTAGATACCATGCTGAAAAAAGCTTGCAAGGTAGATATTTGATAGAGTACTTTATTCACATAGATTTAGATAGGAATATTGAATATGATTTAGATAAGAAATCATAGTGTTATGATTTAAAATCAGAAGGTATCTCTGACGCCATCAAGTCCAGCCATTTCATGTTACAGATGAAGAAACTGAGGCCCAGACAAGTTACAGGATTTATCTAAGGTAAACACATGGTAAGAATGAAAACTCAGATCCTCTGTTTCCGGAGCAAAGTTTTCCACTCTTTCCGCTATACCACATCAGTCACTCAATCAAATTATACTAAGTATTTGACACTGCTCATCTTTGTTCTACTCATGGTAGGGTATATACCAAAGTCACCTAAAACATGATTCCTGTTAAGGCATAGTATGGTATCATGGAATAGATACAATCTTGGAGTCAGGATTGGTTTTCTGCCCCTTCCTAGTTATGTAACCATGGTCAAGTCACATCACCTTTCTGTACCTCCATTTCCTCATCTGTAAAATGAGAAAAATCATGCCTATAGTACTTATCTCATATGATTGTTCTGAGGATCAAATGTATGTAAAGATTGTTTCAAACCTTGAAATTGCTATTCTTCTTAAGAAGCTTGCCGATCCAGTTAATGAGGAAAAACATACACAGAAAACAGTACTGAACAACCCAAATCTCTAGACAATTAATGGCAAAATCCTGTGGCCTTGGCATTAAGTGCTATAGGAAATCCATTGGAAGAAATAGTTTCACAGACATATTCTATTCTAACAAGATCGCTGTAATTATATTGTCACAGTTCTATACTGGCATAATTGTATAATTAAAATCTGATACTTTTTTCCCATTGTGAGATTGGGGATTTGGGATTTCTGGGTTCCACTGATGTATATATGACATGCAGCTATGTATTGAGTGGTAAATTCAATCTTAGGTCTCAGGGACAAAGTCAAAGTTTGTAGGTGAAAAAAATGGCCAATGGGACCAATTGTAAAATTTTGGCTATAGTGCATAAGTGCCTTATCTCACCTCTGGTTATAGGAGATCATACCCTGTCCCATCTCTGACAATGGAATATTGACTCATTTTTGGTCATGGAACATTCTAGTGACTGTTTTCGTGAAGCCATCTACCAAGTTCAAGAATGAAAGCCAACCATCTTTAAATGCTGGGTAAGTCTCCAGTTCCTACCCCTAAAATGCACAAATACTGGGCTAGCTTTTGGTGTCTTCAGGCCTCCAGGATAGCATAGCTTCAAGAATCCACATGTGGGACTCAATCGGTCCTGTGCTGTGCTTATCTTCCCTTTATGATGTGAATGACTCAGCATCTTACTCCTATAAATGCTCCTTGGATTCAAAGGGGTTGAAAGACATTATCCTTCACTGCATGAAAACCCACTGCAGTCTTGTATTTCTATAAGCTCACTCAACCTTTTCACAAACTGGAAGGTGAAGATGTTGACAAGTTTAGCTTGAAAAGTTCCCAAGAACAGTATGCATAATTTGTGCAGAAATATGGAGTTTTAAAGTCTCTTGATTATTCACTGTGATCAATTCAAATAGTTGTTTTGGGTCATTTGGCCAGTGGCCCTGACAGTTGGAGCCTGTACAGAATTTTGGGAGACCTCTGGAAAAACCTTTATATCCTATGTACTTACCCAGCATGTTTATTGGGAATATCAATGTTCAACTCATGACTTCTTTGTTTTTTTTTCTAAATGGGCTCTCAGATCTCCTAAAATTATTCAGGCTAAAAAATAAAATAATCCCTACATTCTAGGAAATATACCAGGGTTCTCAACCTTTTTTTTTTATTGTGAACCACTTTGGCAGTCTGAATAGACTGTTTCTACATGCACAAAATAAAATGTGTAAGATTGAAAGGAAACAAGTTATACTGAAAGATATATATTCATACACATTTCTATGTATACATGTATATATATATGTGTCTGTGTGTGTATACACATACATACATATATATATACAGATATAGACAAAGAGATGTATAGATATATAGTTATCCATCTATCTAAATACATACAAAGTGTATATATAACAAGCAGCAAAAGGATAGGCCTGTGTATTTCTTTGATGAACATTGTTCCCTTCTGTGCCAATCTTCTATTAATTTGGGGGCCTGTGTAAATGGTACAGTCTGTGGGACTCTTTTCATGCCCAAGTGAGGATGGGAAAGACTTTCTCCTCTCTCACTGATGTTCTGACTCCCTTCCCTCTAGATTATAATTGACTCTGTCTTGTTTTCATAATGTATAGATTCCCTAGACCTGTAGTTAAAGAGACATGAGTCCAAATTTGACCTCCAACACTTACGAGCTGTGTGTCCTGAGGCAAGTGACTTAATCTCTGTCTGTTTCAGATTTTTTATTGGAAAAATAGGGTAAAATAGCACCTACCTTCCAGAGCTGTGGTGAGGATCAAATGAGAAAATATGTATAAAGCACTTTGCAAGCCATTAAGTACTATGTAAGTTCTAGTTATCATTATTGCTATTAATTATAATGATTTCTCCACCTACAGTCATGTCTTCAATAGGTATACATGGTACTCTGTAGAAGGAAAGTAGATATATGTATAGTCTTTTCTCTATGTCCACATGCAACCTGGATGCTTTTTCTTTAACTATATTTCTGTGTCTCTGAACCTCTCTGCCTCTGTGTATCTGTACCTCTCTGACTCTGTGGCTATCCCTCTATCTCACTGTCCGTTTGTCTGTGTGCTTTTAAAGGATGAACCCAACAGCCAGATCAGTGTTAACTCAGTGGTCCTCATTCCTTCTGTAAACTTGCAATGGTACCAGTATCAAAATCTCCTGGGAAATCTACCAAATAAACTAAGAACAATAAAAATGATGAGAGGGAAAATAAGAAATCCTTACAGAAAGCAAAAAAAAAAAAAAATAGCAGAGCAACTGAGGAAATGATCAAACAAAGAAAAGTTCCATATTTAATGAAAAAAAAACCAATAATGCTCAAGATAATGCCAAGGGGGAGGGGGCAGAAACAAGATGGTGGAATAAGGGCAGGGACTTGCCTGAACTGTCCTCTAAACCCTTCCAAATACCTGTAAAATGATTCTAAACAAATTCTAGAGCAGGAGAAACAACAAAAGACGGAGTGAAACAAATCTCCACCCCAAGACAATTTGGAAAGTTGACACGAAAGGTCTGTTGCACCAAACTGAGAGAGAAGCATAGTCCAGCGCAGGCTGTACCAATGCACAGTAGGCTCTAGCAAACCCAGAGCAGGCACTGGGGACTGAATCACTGGCAGCGGTGGTGATTTCCAGACTTCTCAGCCCAGAGACACCAAAGACAACTTTGAAGGTCAGCAGGAAAGGTCTGTTGGATCTAAGCGAGAGAAGAGTAAAGTCCAGTGCTGGCTGCACCTTGGGAGTGACTGAATCAGCAGTGGCAGTGTCTGCTTCTGGAGCTCTCAGCCTACAGATGGTAAGAGGATCAAACAACTTGTAAGAAGATTACACAGGTCTCTTTGACAGTACTGAGGCAGGACTCTGGTGCTTTGACAATACTTGGATATGGGTCACGGTCCTTGGCGACAGTCTGGGGTGAGGAGGAGCACTAGCATAGCAGAGCTTGTGGCATCACTGGAGAGGGGACCCTCCTCACAGTTCCAGGGAAGAAAAGAGTGCTTGTGGTCTCTTGCAGACTAAAGCACAGGCCAAAAGAGGGGTAAACACCTCTCCTTAGATCATACCACCTTAGAGGAACTGAGAACTTACAGGTTTAAAAGTGTCTTTGAAAACAGCTGAACAAAACTTCTAAACCTTGGGAGAGTTCTCCCTCCACACTAGAACCAAAGCCATATGTTAACAAAGAGTTAAAAAAAAGTGAAGTAATCAGCTGGGAAAATGAGCAAACAATGGGGGAAAACTGTGACTATAGAAACTTATTTTGGTGACAAGGAAGAGAAAAACACACTCAGAAGAAGAGAACAAAGTCAAAGCTCCTACACCCAAAACCTCTAAGAAAAATGTGAATTGGTCTCAGTACATGGAAGAAATCAAAAAGGATTTTGAAAATCAAGTAAGAGAAGTAGAGGAAAAATTGGGAAGAGAAATGAGAGTGATACAAGAAAATCATGAAAAACAAATCAACAATTTGGTAAAGAGGACCCAAAAAATACTGAAGAAAATAACACTTTAAAAAATAGATTAGGCCAAATGGTAAAAGAGGTCCACAAAGCCAGTGAGGAGAAGAATGCCTTAAAAAGCAGAATTGGTCAAATGAAAAAGGAGGTCCAAAAGCTCACTGAAGAAAATAATTTCCTAAAAATTAGAATGGAGCAAATGGAAGCTAATGACTCTATGAGAAATCAAGAAATCAAAGCAAAAGCAAAAGAATGAAAAAAAAATTAGAAGACAATGTGAAATATCTCATTGTCAAAACAACTGACCTGGAAAATAGATCCAGGAGAGATAATTTTAAAATTATTGGACTACCTGAAAGCCATGATAAAAATTAAGAGTCTAGACATCATCTTTTAAGAAATTATCAAGGAAAACTGCCCTGATAGCGTAGAACCAGAAGGTAAAATAAAAATTTAAAGAATCTACTGACTTAAATAAAAACTCCCAGGAATATTATAGTCAAATCCCAGAGTTCCCAGATCAAGGAGGAAATACTGAAAGTAGCCAAAAATAAACAATTCAAGTATCATGGAGCAACAGTCAGGATAACATGAGATTTAGCAGCTTCTACCTTAAAGGATCAGAGGGCTTGGAATATGATATTCCAGAGGGCAAAGGAGCTCAGATTACAGCTAAGAATCGCCTACCCAGCAAAACTGAGTATAACCCATAAGGGGAAAAATGGATATTCAGTGAGAAAAGACAAGAGCTAAATAGAAAATTTGGCTTCCAAATAAAAGACTCAAGAGAAACATGAAAAGGTAAACAGGAAATAGAAATCATAACAGACTTATTAAAATTAAACTGTTTACATTCCTACGTGGAAAGATATTTGTAATTCATAAAACTTTTCTCATTATCAGGGTAGTTAGAAGGAGTATACGTAGATATTGGTCACAGATGTGAGTTAAATATGAAGGGATGATATATTAAAAATAAATTAAAGAGTGAAGGAGGAATATACTGGGAGAAAGAGATAGGGAGAGGTAGAATGGTGTAAATTATCTCACATAAAAGAAGCAAGAAAAAGCTTTTACAATGCAAGGAATGAGAGGGGAGGTGAGAAGGAGTGAGTGAACCTTACTCATCAGAATTGGCTCAAAGAGGGAATAACATACATACTCCATTGGGTATAGAAATCTATCTTACCCTGCAGGAAAGTTGGGAGGAAAGGGGATAAGAGACGCAGTGTTGATAGAAGGGAGGACAGACTTGTGGAAGAGTAGTCAGAAGCAAAAACTTTTGAGGAGGGGCAGGGTGAAAGGAGAGAGAGAATATATTACATGGGGGTATAGGATGGAGAGAAATATAGTAAGTCTTTCACAGCATCACTATTATGAAAGCATTTTGCATGACTACATATGTATAATCTATATTGAATTGATTGCCTTCTCAATGAGGGGGGAGTAGACAGGAAGGAAGGGAGAGAATTTGGAACTCAAAGTTTTAAAAATGAATGTTAAATTTATTTTTACATGTAACTGGTGAAAAATGAAATACTAAATAAAAATGTCAGGGGGAAAAGCTAGAAGAATTAAATAGCAATCATTTATCATTATAATATCTGTAATAGGGGAGATCCTTCCCTTGTCTTATTTCTGGTTGTGGTGCATTCTAGTGATTACTCTATATTCAGCTATCTACCGAGGTCAGGTATGCAAGTCAACCATCTTCAAATTCTAGTTAATCTCTAAAGTTTCTGCACACTGTGAAAATGTCAGTTCCTGTCTATAATGCACAGTTGTTGGGCTAGTTTTTGGTATCTTCAGGTCTCCAGGATAACACAGCCTCAAGAATTCCCATATGGATCTCAATCTGTCCTGGGCTGTGCTCATTCTCCCTTTATGCTGTGAATGGCTCAGCATCTTATTCCTATAAATGCTGCTTGGATTCAGATGGGATGAAACTCACTATATTCTGCTGTGAAAAAACCCACTGCAGAATAAGCTTGTCTTTCTATAAGCTCTATAATCTGATTTGTAATCAGTACAATTAACAAGTCAATTAAAAACATAGAATAGCTATGAATGTTCCAAAAATGTTTGGAAGGCAAAAGGACAAAATAAATATTAACAATAAAATTCTTAATGGGGAAGGGATTAAGCATTTCAAAAGTACTTGCTATATGTTAGGCACCATTCTAAAATATTTAGAAATATTATCTCATTTCATTCTCACCACAACCCTGTGAAGAAGGTATTATTATTATGCACATTTTATAATTGAGGAAACTGAGGTAAACAGAGGTTAAGTGACTTCCCCAGGATCACACAACAAGTAAATATCTGAGTCTGGAATTGAACTCAGGTCTCTCTAACTTTAGACCTCTATTCACTGTGCTACCTAGGCTGCAACTCTTTCCATCTGTATCTTTCTATAGCCTGTTAATTTTTATATTATTTTTAAAAATATTTTCTTTATGTACTGTCCCATGTAGGCCTCATATGTAGAGGGCATATGTCTCATGTTCTGCAAAGAAGAATTCTTGTCTCAGAACTACATAGTGATATGCTTAATTGAATCTATAGTCCCAGAAATTTTAAAGATAATCCATCCACGCCTCATCAGCCTGTGCAACTCTTTCCAATACATTCCCATAGGTTTATCCCAGTGGAGGTCTATTCAACATGCTGGAAGCATTCCTTACTTTCTCCTGCCATCATTTGGGCAGCAGCAGACCCCTGGTTGTCCACCTGTCATTCCTTACTCTAACCATATCAGCCCATCTTTTCTTCTTATCATACCATTCTTTTACTCCTGATCTCCTTTTTGTATTCCAAATGGCTACATGCCACATTCTGTTAGTCCCCACCATATGATTCTCCATTTCCCTCTATGTGATATTCATTTAAAAATGTTTTACAAATGATCACTTTTCATTAAGAAAACCTGAAAAACCTTAACAAAACAATGACCATTTTGAAAAAAAAAGAATAAAAGATGTAATACAATGTTAATGTGCCATAAGATATGATGAATATGAAGAATACAGAGAAGTATGGGAAGATTTGTATGAAATGATGCAGAGTGAACTAAATGGAACCCAGAAAATAACACGTACAATGACTACAACAATATAAATGGAAAGAACCACAAAACAATCAAAATTTTGTGAAAGTGCCAAGAGCAAACATGGGTCCAGATAAGAAATATAAGAATACATCCTTATCCCATTCCTTTGTAGAGGTGGAAGGCCAGGGCCAACTACACGTGTTTTCATATTTCATCAACATATTGATAAGTTTTTCTGATTTTTTTGGTTTGTTTTCTTTTTTTTGTCTTTAAAATATTCTTTTTGCATGGCATGGGTCTCTGGGAGGCTCAAGAGGAAAGGATACTGGGAGAAATGTTGGCAATATAAAACCAAATATTTCAATAAAATTAACATATAAAGAGGAATAGAAGAGAGGGAAGTCATATTTTAGTAGTTATATGTTTAGTAGACCAAAGTCAAAGTCAGCAAAGAGAGAACACATGAAATATGTCAATACAAAGAACACAGACTTGTAAAACAATATAAAAAGATAATGTAAATATAATTGTCTTTCAGGGAAAAAAAGATGAAAATATTCTGAATACCATATTTCAGAATAGGAGAAAATAAAATTGCCCACAAGTATTAGATCTAGGGGGTAAAGTTCAGATTGTATAATACACAGGATATAAAACCAGAAAAGGATACCAGGTTTAACACATTCAGAAATGTGATTCCAAAGCTCAAGAGCTACCAAATCAAACAGAAATATTGTAATCATCCAGGAAAAGAAACAACTCAAATAAAACAGATTTCCAATATGAACTGAAAGCATAAAAAATTGAAGATAATATGCTGAAAAGCAAAGAAAAATTACTTCACCAAAGAATAATTTACATGAAAAACTGAGCAAAGTTCTAATGGAATTTAAGAAATTGATGACTTCTAAGTATTCCTTTTAACTAAACAGAAGTTGTTCAGTTTTTGAAATGCAGCAGGGCAGACCAGAAAAAAAAAAGGTAAGAGGCATAAGCAAGTTTGAATTGCTTTGAATCATTTTGGTGATGATCCAGTGCTTATGAGCTGATCAAAAGGGGGGAAAAAGACTTTCACAGTTCAACATTATCTAATTAAGAGAATAAGGGGTCAATTTCTGGGTTTGGATCTTTTTTGGGAAGTGCCAAAAACAAGGAAGGGAGATATGGAGGTAAAGGGAGTTTTCTCACCAGTAGTTTGAAAAAACAACAACATAAAATCACATGTCCCAAAGACAAGGGTGAGTGGGAGCCAGCTTGACCCTATGAGATCTGATTGTTAAAATTTCAGTGTGAACATTTCCATCTCAGAAATAGAGAAATACTACAAATTAGGGGTTAATTTCTTGATTGTTCAGATTTCAGAAAGTGATAGACAAAGCATTAATAATGAAGATTAAACTTAAGTATATCTTAAAGCCAGTCATTAAGCAATTACCAAAACAGCATTCCCAATGAGCAAATTAAGGCCCAGAGAGGTTAAGTAAGTTGCCCATTATCACACAGGTAAAAAACAAAAAAACAAAAAACATAAAAAAACAGTAGAGATGGGATTTGAACCCAGATCCTCTAGATTCTAAATCCATCATTCTTTCAAAAGCAACATTATTATAATTATTATTGTAAAACTTTTTTTGATGCTATCACAGCAACTAATAATGTCCTGATTTGCCTTCATAATCACGTCAACCATTCAAGGCTGGAGAAGCCTTAATGACTCTTTCTGGTAGTGACTCTCATCAGAAAAGAGGAATCTATCAGTAAAGTACAAATAAGGAAAATCTTGGAATGCAGTGACTACCCTTTCTTTGAATTTATGATGGAGAAAAAGAAGACTTAAGTGAGGAATGCTTAAAATCCCAATAGTCTACATCCAAGGGTACTACTGAAAGAACTTGCAGACATTTTATTTCCAAGTTGCTTTCAGGAATCTTCAAAATGTCATTAAGAATGAAATAGATGATGGGGAAAGTCAAGCACCTGGATTTTCAAAATCAGGGAAGCAAGCCAAGTCTGAGAATCATAAACTAATGAGCTTGACTTCAACTTTTAATTGAATTATCAAGCAAAAATGATGGTAGAGACCAGTGTTATAAACATGATTGTTAGCAGTATTACACAAATTTAATTCAAACCTCCCCTTTTCATCACATAATATTGGAGAACTGATGGGGAGCTGCATACATGAGAGAAAAAGACATTTTCAGTGGTTCCTGATATCTCTAAATCCAATAGCTATTTCTAAATTGTCAAAAATCTTTCCTTTCCTCTTTTTCAAGCCATAATCTGAAGTAGTTCATACTGCAGCTCTGGTACTCTCCTTAATCTCGAAGGACATGGTCTGTACTTTGAAAACAAAGACCTAGGTAAGGCACTGAGTGTAGCTGACAACTTACAAGGCTGACCTTTGCTATTTTTTCTTCGTGTTCAAAAAGATTAGAGACCATCCTGAAAAGCCCAGTCTAGGTTAATTAACATTGCATCCAGATTCCACACAGTGTAAGAGCATTCTTTAATGTGAGCCCAAGCCTGCAAGCAAAACGTGGACAACTTCTCAATGAGGCACCAAATTAGCACAACAGAAACCAGGATTGAGAAAAGGGATTGGGGTCAAAGCATGTCACCTGCCTTAAATAGTGTGCTGGAGTCTTTGAAGACATAGCAGTCATGTCTGATAAGGGAAATTCGATGTATTTTGTAGAAGTACTCTTTTTCCTTTTAAAGAGTTGACAAGTTTCCACATCACAAATTAATGAGAAAGGCAAAAGATCTTGAAATGGAGGTAAAGCACAGTACTAACAGAAAATTTTTAGGCGGGAAAGAGAAGTGAAGTAAGGTTTTGTCTTTTTTTAAGGCAGTCAAAAATTCACTAATTGAGAGGTCATTAATTGTATTTTAAAATTCAAAGATCACATTATTAAACTAAAAATAATAATTATTTAAATGAGGAAAAGTGTTTCATTCATAACTCCTTGAGGAAGGTTGTGCTAACATTATCACTTCGACTTTACAGATTGAAACTGAGTTTGAATAACTCTTGTACAGTAGTCACAGAGTTACCAATTGTCAGAGTTCAAATTTAAGTCTTGTAACAAAGTGCAGTTCATTTTCTAGTTTCTTTACCAATCCTTATAATTTTAATAGAACTCAAGCTGTACAAAATAAAGTGATATAAACTCATTTAATTTAATTCAACAAACATTTTTAAATATCTCCCATGTGTCTTGACCCTCCTGGATCACTGCCTTATGGTGGAGGCACTTATGTAGCTCAGTGAAACTTTGAGCTATGCTCTGCAGGATTACCCAAGGCAGAATTACCTGTATAGGTCATAGTGGAGACTTCTGACAAAAGGTGATCCCCTGGAAAAGGAAATTGCAAACTACTCCAGAAAATCCCATGGACAGTGGGGCCTGGCGCGTTATGGTCCACAGGGTCACGAAGAGCCAGACATGACTGAATGACTGAACAACAACAAACGTGCCTGGAATTTTCTAGCCCTAATCTTTCTCCTGATTTCCAGTCCCACATTATCTATTAAACATTTTCAACTAGATGTCCTGCAATTATGTCATGCTCAGTATGACTAAAACAGAACTTAATCTTTCCCCAAAAACTCTCTCCTTGTCTTAATTTCCTTATTACTGTAAATGGAACAGTACCTCTCTATTTATCCACATTTACAACCTGGGTGCCATCATCCTCAACTCTTCTCTCCTACTCACCCCATGTACTTAATCAGTTACTAAATATTGACTTTTATCTTGACTATCTCTGTGTTATATATACTCCTTCATTTTACTCACACAGCCATAACCCTCTCACCTAGACTATTACAGTAGTCTCTTGACTGACTTTTTTCCCTCAAGTATCTCCCCATTCCAATTCAATACTCCAAGTAGCCACTGAAGTGATTTTCCTAAAGCACAGGTATAACTATGTCACTTACCTATTTAATAAACTTCACCAGTTCACCAATTCTTTTAGGATAAAATCTACAGTCCTTAATTTGGCATCTATAGCTCATTACAAACTTACTCCATCCAACATTTCCAGCTTTCTCACACATTACTCCTCTGCATTCACTCTAGAGTATATCCATACTAATTTACTCACTGTTCCTCATACATATGTGACATTCCATCTTCTTTCTCTCTACTTCTGCTATGACTACCCCCCTTTCCTGGAATGGTCTACCTTTTTCCATCCATTTCGTGGTTTCCTTCAAGAATCACCGCAAGCACCACCATCTTTATAAGTGCTTTCCTAATCTGTTCCTTAGTTGTCAGTACCTCGATGAGTCCCATGGGTGAGGGATTAAAAGGGAATAAACAGAAACAAATGTATATGTATATACATACACATTGATGTATATCATGTAGACATATATAGACATATATATGCATATACATACATATGTCTAATGTATCTACACACACATATGTATTAGGGGTTGGAGCTAGGGAAACAAATCTGGGAATGTCAAGAAACTTTTCAATAGCAGCTAACAACAGAGTTGAATAAAAGACTTAGGAATTCTGAGGTGTTGAGGTGAGGAAAGAGAGAGTTACGGTCAAGGGGGGTAGAGTATATAGCCAGTGATAGGTAAGAAGCAGCAAATCATGTTTGAGGAAGAACTAGCAGTCAATTTGACTGGGATATTGAGATGGTGAAGGGAGACAGGACATCTGCCACTGTATTTCCTCAAGGAAAAGGCCAATTAATGGTAATGCTACTCCTAAAGTGTACCAGCATACACTGTGCTTGTTCTATGTGTACCTATGAATACGTACCTTCACACACTTTATTTTCTAGGAAGACAGGCCTAAAAATTCCAATATATAACAGGCCATCACTTATATCCTAAGTAAAATTTCTAAGTCTACCCATGTAAATAATGTAAAACCAGGTTGGAAAGATAAACTGGAGCCAGATTGTGAAAGACTTTAAATGTCAGAGCTGCTTGTATTTTTTTTTCCTAGAAGAGGTGGGGAAGCATGGAAGCTTCTTGATACAGAGTGAAAGGGTTCAACCTGTGCTTAAGGAATGAGAATTCAATGGATAATGTAGAAATTGGATCAGAGAAGACAAGTTTAAATAGTATTATTTGATCTGTATAATTTGTTTTGTCCTACTATCTCAATTGAAGACTAATCTAAGTATATTTCCCAGAAAACTGAGTTCATATTGTCATTTTAAATATGTATAGTTATTTTGATAAATTTTTATGCTATCTTTTCTTACACAACCCCTTACTAATCTTTGTTTATATATAGAGGAATTGTGATTAAACATTTATTTTGTTATGTATACATACACACACATATATAATTTATATGTATTTATATATATTCTCTATATCCAACAAAATGTTCCTTGATGACAGAGACTACATATTTTTATTGTATCCCCGCAATGCCTACCATGGTTTCTTACACATTTTAGGTGCTCAGTAAGTATTCATTGATTCCATTTAAAATAACTGCAGACAATATAAGATACTTGGGATATAGCTGTCAAGACAAACCCAGGAACTATATGAACACAATTCCAAAATGCTTTTCACACAAAAATGTCAGATCTAAACAATTGGAGAAATATAATTTGCTCTTAGGTAGGCTGAGTCAATAGAATGAAAAATGACTATTCTCCCTAACTCAATTTACTTATTCAGTGTCATGTCAATCGAATTACAAAATTAGAAAATACCAAATATTATTGAGATTAAAAAATTCATCTAAAGGAACAGAAGGTCAAGAATATAAAGTGAAACAATGAAACAAAATGTGAAGGAAGGTAGCCTAGCAGTACCAGGTTTCAAACTATGTTACAAACTACACTACAAATCTCATGCAGGCCAAGGAATAGAGTGGTGGATCAGTGGAATAAATTAGGTACAAAATACATAGTAGTAAATGACCACAGCAATCAAGGATTTGACAAACTCAAAAATTTAAGATTTTGGAATAAGAAATCATTGTATAACAAAATTTTCTGGACCAGCATCTCACCCAGCATACCAAGTTAAAGTCAAAATGGGTACACAATTTAGACATAAAGGGTGATGTCATAAACAAATTAGGGGGTCTGGGAATAGTTTACCTTTCAGATTTATGGATAAGGGAAGAATTTATGACAAAACAAGAGATAAAGAACATTATAGGATGTAATATGGATAATTTTGATTATATCAAATTAAAAAGGTTTTGCACAAACACAACCAATGCAACCAAGATTAGAAAGGAAGCAGAAAAACTGGGTTAAAATAACAGCAAGTTTTTCTGATAAAGATATCATTTCTTCAATACATAGAAAACTAAGTCAAATTTATAAGAATATGAGTCATTCTCTAATTGATAAATGGTCAAGGAATATGAACAGGCAGTTTTCAAAAAGAAGAAATAAAAGCTATCTATATTCATAATGACAAAATATGCTAAACTACTATTGATTAGAGAAATTCCAATTAAACAACTACCCAATCTATCAGATTGGGTAATATGAAAGAAAAGGAAAATGACAAATGTTAGAAGGGATATCCAAAAATTGGGACACTAATCCCTTGTACATAGGTTTGCGAACTGATCCAACCATTCTAGAGAGTAATTTAGAACTATGACCAAAGGGCTGTAAAACTATGCATCCCCTTTGACTAGCAATTGCCAGTATTAGGTCTGTACCCCAAAGAGATCAAAGAAAAAGGAGAAGGATCTTTAAATACAAAAATATTTATAGCTATTCTTTTTGTAGTGGCACAGAACTGGAAATTGAAGGGGTGCTTGTGAACTGGTGAATGACTGAACAAATTGTAGTATATAATTGTGATGGAATAGTATTGTGGTATAAGAAATGAAGAACAGGATGCTTTAGAGAAAAAACTAGAAAGACTTACATGAACTGATGCAAAGTGAAACGAGCAGAACAAGGAGTACCTGGTACACATTAACAACAATTCTGTATGATAATTAACTGTGAATGGCTTAGCCATTCTCAGCAATGTAATGATCCAAAACTATTTTGAAGGACTTATGATTAAAAATGCTATCTATCTGCAGAGAAAGAACAGATGGGAGTCTGAATGCAGATTGAATCACATTTTTTAAACTTTCTCCATTATTCATTTTTTGTTGGTCTGCATTCTTTTGCAACGTGGCTAATATGGAAATATTTTGCATGATTGCATAGTTATAATCTATATCAAATTGCTTGCCTTCTTATGAAGTGGGAATTGGGGAGGAAGGGAGATAATTGGAACTCAAAATTTTAAAGAAAAATGGATGTTAAAAATTTTGTTTACATGTAACTAAGAAAAAATAAATACAAATTAAATAAAAAGATTAGTATTCATTGAACACAGGAAAAATGACCTTGCTTTCTGTCTACCAGACAAAACTGTAGTACTTGTCAACCTTTGATTTTGGAGTAAAATAGCCTGATACATCCCTTGAGCACTCATAGGTAGCAAATGAACAAGATAGGACAAAATAAAAGAGAAATTCAAGACCAGGTTAGAAAATGGTGAAAGAAAATGAGTGTTGGTTTTCTCCTGGTGTCTATAGGCTTTGGACATGGAGCAGAAAAGGAGCAACTAAGAGGAAGGTGAAAAAAAGAAAGATTGATGTATAAAGAAAGTTGAACAGTTTGGTAGAAAGAGAAATTATTTTTTAGGAATTGTCATAGCATCTCTTATTTCCCTTTGTGTTCTGAGGAAAGAAAATGGAAATTATCTGAATGAAAATTCTCCATTTTCTTTGCAGGGAGGAAAATTAAACTGAATAATTAAGTCTCAATTATTATTGGAACCAAATTCAGTGGAAAAATTAGGAAGACTTCAAATACAAGGTATATTGGAGTTTTTAAAATTCTGGTAGTAATGAAGATTAAAGTTGTATAAAATCTAGTACAATTCTTAGGGATTTCTGGTGATAGTTTTCAAAGAAAGAAAGGGAGGGAATTTTTAATGAAATGGTTTGACCTTACAGTGATACCACAGTCAAAGTCAAGGCTAAAATGTGTACATTTTACTCTGAAATTGAATGGTTACCATAGAAACCACAGATGTGTGGCTTAAATCTTTGCAAATCAAAGATAACATGGTTCAGAGACAGGGAAGATGATCTGTAAAGAGCATCAGACTGAGAATCAGGAGACCTGTATCTGAGACCCAGGGCTTCCACTAACTCTCTCTCTGACCTTGAGTAAGTTACTTAACCTCTGGTACTCATATCTATAAAATAAGAACATTAAATTAGATAATCTCTAAGTACCCTTTCATTTTAACATTATTTGAAAAAAAATGAGCTAAGAATTGTAAGATGAATAAACTATGTTCCAGGGATGTCTTTTTTTCCGTTAGAAGTTAAGGCAGACTACCACAGAAAGACTAGAAAAATACCCGTATATTGAGAGAGCTCCTTATGAGTGGATATTTTTGACTATGGAGAAAGTAACCCAAATCTTGTTAAAAAAATTTTTTTTGTAATCTGAGGTAAGAAAAATGTATTTGAAAGGATCTATCAAAATACAAATAAATTATATGGACAAATGAGAAGGAATAGGGGTTAAAATAAATTGAATAAAACAAACATTTATATATGACACTAGAAAATTTGTGGTATTTGTGGGGAGGGAGTAAAATTAATTATTTCATTCATATGGGTGGAATTCTGCTGTGGAACCTCCCTCCAATGAAGCAATTCAATCAAAGAGCATTTATTAAGCACTTACTGAGCTAGTCACTGTGTTAGGCACTGAAGATACAAACCCAATAAATGAAGCAATCTTATTGATAAGGAACTTCTATAATTGTAGTCTTAGTTGCTTAGAGTATTAAGAGGTGAAATGACATGTACAGACAAACTTATATGGACAGAATGTATCAAAAGCATAACTTGAACCAACATCTTCCTAACTCCAAATCTAGTCCCCATCCAGTACACCAAGGCTTCTTAAACATGAAGTTCAGTGGACAGATTTCAAAGATTCCATAAACCGGGATGAGAAATACATATATACACACTTATGTGTGTATGTATTTTTTTTCCACTTAACAGAAATATCTAGGTCATGCAGTGGAGAAAGGACCGAACCTATAGTCAGGAAGACTTGAATTCAAATCTGACCACAGAAACCTATTAGCTATGCAACCCTTGGCATATCACTTAATTTCTATCTAGCTCAGTTTCACCATATGTAAAATAGAGCTAATAATTGCTGCTACATCCCGGGGTTATTGCCAGGATAAAGTGAGATAATCATTGTAAAATGTTTCATGAACATTAAAGGACTATATAGATGCCAGCCATTATCAACTGAAATTTAGTGTTTCTTTCAACTATGAATTTAAAAAAAATATTATTCTGAGAAGTATACCACAAGTTTCACCAGACTACCAAATGGATACAACATATGTACAACTCCTCCTACTCCACACCCCCACACACACATGTTCACTTGCATTGTACCATGCTGCCTCGCTAAGAATATTGAATATAAAGACACAAAGAAGTCTTTGACCTCCAAGAGCTTCTATTGTTCTTAGAATAATGTACTTCAATTATACTCAAACCTAGTTTTGCCTAAGATAACATTTCTTGATTGATTGAGAGGCAGAAAGTTTGTCAACCAACTGATTAATTTCCTAATTTAGAACAGAAGTTTAAAAAAGCAGACTAAAGAAAGTAGTCACAGAATGAACATGTTTTGTCTAAGAACTAAACATGCCTAAGTTGGCAGAGGCTTATCACTAGCAATTTTTTGTCCACAACAACTTTTTAAAAATCTCTACTAAGTTATATCAATGTCGTAATCTGCATCAATGGTGGAAATGTCCATGCTGAAAACATTACAGATCCTTCATGTAGCAATGAAAAGCATGTGGAAGGAAATATCAGGAGAAATTGTCAATGTGGGGAAATAAAAGCAAATCAATGAAAGCATGTATTGTGAGATGTAAGCAGCACAGGGAAGTCTGAAACAGACCAAGGTTGAAAGTTACTTTCTGAGGCTTAGTGCCAAAGGTTATTGTTAGAAGGAAGGACCAAGAAAGGTCAGTTGGAGACAAATATAGAGGTATTAGCATACAGTTTTCTCTTTACTATAGATAGGAAGGATAAGAAAGCAAGGAAACCATGTGAAGGGAAAGAAAAAAAAAACAGGAAGTGGAATGAATTATAATTTAAAGAAAACAAATATGTTATGAGAGGATTAAGAATATCTTAAAACATTCACCAAAATGGGGACTGACTGAATCCAATGTGGATAGAATCAACAACAGGAAGATTAAAGCTTTGTCAGAAGAATAATAGGACAAACACAGCCTTTAAGAAATCTATTAGATACAGAAAATGAAGCATTCAAACCCAGAAAGAGACAGAGATTTATTTTGGCTTATCAGTTGAGAAATCACATAGGTGAAGTGCATCACTTTCTTTTCCACAACTCAGAAGTAAGTTACAAAACTAGACTTTGAGCTGGATGACATATATTTGAACTGGGCAACAAATAGGTAACAAACAAAAAGAGGCAAAATAACCTCTTTATGGAATTAATGCATTTACTAGACAGTAGTCCGATGCTCCCTAAGTAAAAAAAAAAAAAGTATTAGGAGACTTTATTTAAAAAGTTCAGGAAGGGATACCAGATGTGGCATAGGAATTCACATAGAAAATAGATTTTTAGCCAGGAATCTATAAACTTATTTTTATTTCATATTTTGATAACTGCATTTAATACAATTTATTCACCTGCAGCAGCATATAAAGAATGATAAGAAATGAGGGATCATATCATCATAGGAAGTTTAAAAATCTAAGAGTACTTATCACATTGACCAACATGACAAAACAAGGAAATGATAAATGTTGGAGAAGATGTGGGAAAATTGGAACACTAATGCATTGTTGGTGGAGTTGTGAAATGATCCAACCATTTGGGAGAGCAATTTGGAACCATGCCCAAAGGACTATAAAAATGTGCATACCCTTTGACCTAGCAATAGCATTTCTAGGGCTATATCCCAAAGAGGTCATAAAAATGGGAAAAGGACCCACATGTGCAAACATATTTTTAGCAGCTCTTTCTGTGATGGCAAAGAATTGGAAATTGAGGGGATGCCCATCAATTGGAGAATGGCTAAATAAGTTGTGACATATGAATGTAATGGAATATTATTGTGCTGTAAGAAATGATGAACAGGAAAATTTGGAAAGACTTGTATGGACTGATGTTGAGTGAAGTGAACAGAACCAGGAGAACACTGTACACAGTAACAGCCATGTTGTGCAGTGACTAACCTTGATAGACATAGCTCTTCTCAGCAATACAAGAATTTAAGACATCTTCAAAGGTCTCATGATGGAAAATGCTATTCATATCCAAAGAAAGAACTATAGACTTTGAATGCAGATTGAAGCAAACTATTTGCTATTTTTTTCTGTTTTGTTTTGTTTCCTCTTTCTGATGGTTCCTCCTATTTGTTCTAATTCTTCCTTACAATATGACTAATGTGAAAATATGTTTAATAGGAATGTACACATATAGCCTATATCAGATTGTGTGCTGTCTTGGAGAGGGAGGAGGGAAAGGAAGGGGAGAAAAATTTAAAGCTCAAAAGCTTATGGAAGTGATTGTTGATAAATCAAAATAAAGTAATAAAAAAAGAAATTACTGAGGTAAAAAAAATAAAAATCTAAATATAATTTCCTTTCCACTGAACTATGCTGTCTGGGTATCTTTAGTGTCTAACATATTTTGTTGTTATTGTTTATTTTTGTGACTCTATTAAGGGTTTTCTTGGTGAAGGTACTGGAGTGGTTTGCCATTTCTTTTTTCAGCTCATTTTACAGATCAGGAAACTGAGGCAGAGCTAGTAAGTATTTGAGGCCTTATTTGAACCTTTGAGGCCTTTTTGAATCCAGGCCTGGTGCTCTCTATTCATTGAGCCACCTAGCTGCCTTAATATATAGTAACCACTTATATGTCTAAATGTTGGTTGGGTATAATTAGATATCTTATCCAACCTCACACGCAGAAAAATAAATCAGATTTGATTTCAAATTCAATGCTTTATCACTCCATAATATTGTACACATATTGAATGATAAAAGAAATTATTACAGAAAAACATCCAGACAAAAATTTGCATAATGTCTTACTATAAAAAACTCAGAAGAATTTAGAAAATAATGTTTAAAAATATTTTTCAAACTAGATGCTATTCTGTTGTAGCCACAGATTATATGAAAGAAAAGCATTGAACTACTCCCCAGTCTTTGTTGTACCATCCTTCCATTTATGTAGGTTCACAAGTTCAGTGCCACCCTCAACTCTTTTTCTCCTTCACCTTCTTATATCCCTTCAGTTACCCAGTGATGTCAGTTATATTTTCATGATGCATCCAGAATCTTTCCTCTTTTATGCAAAGATGGCCACTATCCAAGTCCAGATCTTTGTTACCTTTCACCAGGACAATTTCAATAGCTTCCTAATTGATCTCCCTGATTCATCCCTCCACTCTCTGATTCATTCTCTACCCCACCACCACAGTGATAGCCTAAACCACAGGTCAACCATGTCATTCCCCTGCTCTAGAGCCTTCAATGGCTCCATTTTACCTCTAGCATAAAATGCAAACTCTTTTGTTTGGCTTTTAAATTAATACAGAATTTTACTTTTCCAGCCTTATGCATACCTTCACTTACTGATCCAGTCAAATTTGCTTTGCTTGCCATTTCCTGTACAAGCATTCTATCTCCTTTTTACAGGCCTAAGCACAAATAGTCCTCATACTTGGAATATATTCCCCCCTCGTCTCTGCTTTGCAGAGTCCCAAGCTTCCTTAAAGGCTCAAGTCAATACCACTTCCTATAGGGAGCTAAACCTGATTATTCCATTTCTTATGACACCATTCCCAAAATCACTTTGTATCTCCTTCGTATGCGCCATATACTTTTTTCATGTACCCTGTCTCCTCAATATAATGTAAGCAACTAGAGCACAATGATTGCTTTTTTAATGTATGTATCCCCCCTGCCTAGCATAGGGTTTGGTGAGTAATAGATACTTAAGAAATATTTGTTGAGTTGGTGAATGGACATAACAGTCAGGTCACTTCTAACTCTATGATCCTAGCTGGAAGACCACTTTTGTTTTGTTTTGTTTTTTCTATATTCCTTAAATAACCTTAGACAGTTCACTGTTTGAGTACGGAGAACATAATGGTAAAAACAAAACAAAACAAAACAAAAATAGCAATGATCTTATAATAGTATAACTGTGGTATGATTTTATTTTGTTTTCTTATTGTTGTTGCTGTTTTGTGGGGGTTATTCCACATAAGATTCTTGGCCATATATTGATACATTTAGTTTATTGGTCTGGATTTCCAATTGCCCTGGTGTATGTTTGAAAAGTTTTATTCTATGAACCAGACTAAGCAATCAAAACCATTACTTGGCTTCCTTAATTGAACTATCTTTAAACATTTCCTTCCAATCCTGGTGTTTTTATTTTAACTTAACTCTTTTTCTAATCCTGGAATGTAACTTGTACTGATTTTTAATTTATCTGTGATTAGAAACATACTTAATCAGACTTCAAAGAAAGGAGTCACTCTAGTGAAATGTTTTTATCATTTTACCACAAATGTTGAACCTTGACACCTGTATCTTTTTTTTTTTAAATTGATTCTAGGAGATTGCTCTGAAATCTAACATGTTATCAGTCAAGATCCCACCATAAAGATATTCTTTGGAGTATTGCCAGGAAACATATTTTCACACACACACACACACACACACACACACACACACACACACACACTCACCTACCTACCTTTCTATTTATTCACCCTAATGACTTTTCTGCTAAATGTTGGAATTGTGTTTGCTTCAGTTAAATGCTCCCAGATGTGTTGATAGTACAATAGTTCAAATTCCAGCCAAGAAGAGGGCATTCAATTTAATTTCAGGTTTCCCAAAGGACTACCTTGGGGTCATATATTCCTAATGTCTCAGGTAGTCTGGATCCTGAGAGCAATGTCTGTACTCTCCAAAATGTAATATATTTTATCTGTCCGTCGCTTTTCCCCTGTTACTGGTTAGCATGGAAAATGGCAATGATATTTGGAGTGAGAAACACCCAGTTTCAAGTCCTACCTCTGCCTCTTACTGTGTTTCTAAAGGCAAGACATTGAAACTCTACTTGCCTCATTTTGCTTTTCTGTAAGATGGGGTAACAATACCAACAATACCTCATAGAATCTTATATCAGAGGCTACTTGTAATGATCAAATAAGATGACTTTTGAAAGCATTTTGCCCATTCAAATTGTCCATACTCCATTAGGCCTCTATTACCAAACACACACATAAAACAATCATATTCTGCTAAATTGTTAACTCTATTATTCTGACTTTCTCCTCAAAATAGCCCCCTGAAAAAAAGGTATTCACAGAATCACAGAGTCAAAAAGTTGGAAGGAAACTTGAAGACCTTTTAGTACAATCTGAACTTTATAAACAATTCCCTCTTCAACAACACCAATAAATAGTTTTGCAGTTTTTGTTAGTGGACCTCAAGGAGGGAAATATTGTGACTTCCTGTGGCAGAAAATTGTTATGACTTTTTTAAATATCAAACCTTAATCTATCTTTTTTGTAATATGCGGTCTTTGTTCTCTGTTCTGCCTTCTAAGCATAAGAAGCCCAAGTTTAAATCCTTTTCCCACACAACAGCCCTTCATATATTTACAGACTGCTATTTGCTCTTCCATTCCCAAGTCTTCTCTTCCACAAGTTAAACAACAATAGTTCAATTCATGGATCCTTTTTTGACATTGTACCTCCATACTCAGGATGTGCCTCAGTTTATCTATGTCTTTTCTAAAATGTAGCAGACAAAACTGAACACAGTACTCCAAATGTTGTCTGTCCACGGGAAAGTACAATAAAAAAAAATCACGAACACCACTGAAACACTGTGTTTCTTATTAGCTCTTTTGGCTGCCATTATCACACCCTCACATAATGTTGAATTTTTAGTCTAGTAATTACAAGATATACTGCTGCTTAGCCATACCTTCCCTATCCTGTAATTGTGAAAATGACTCTTTGATCCCAAATGTAAAAGGTGCTTGCATTTGTCTCTATTAAAACTAATCATATTAGTGGTGTCCTATTGTCTTAACCTGATAAGATCTTTTCAGATCCTGACTCTGTCACCCCTCCCATTTTAATTAGTATACCTTCTTAGGCATCATCAAAATCAGAAGGGTCAAACACATGGCCACTCTCGTGCAGCTTGAACCAGATTATAACGTAATTGGAAAATATTTAACAAAATAAATAAAACTACATAAAACATAGATAATGCTAAAATGTGGTTTTCTTTTTAATCTATGTATAGTGCATTAGTTCTTTCTCTAGATGTAGACAGTATCTTCCTTCATATGTCCTTTGTACTTAATTTGTGTACTTATACTTGTCAAAATGACTTATTTGATCAAAGTTTCTAAGTCAATATGCAGCCCATGGGACTCTTATATAGGGTTTAGTGGCCCCTTATTTCCATTTGAATTTGATACCATAGATCTTAATCACTCATTACAATATTATATTAGTATTCAACATTGATATATATATATAAATACATATATATATATTTACACACACACACACACACACACACACACATATATGGAAATGAACTATAGTCATTACTCCAGTTGACATTGAATCACTGATGACTCTTTTTTGCAGTTAGTCATATTGTTCCCAATGATAACATAAGAGATGTTATAAAATGTTTTCTTGAAATCTAATTATGCTATGTTTATAGTATTCCCATGTTCAATCATTCAAGTTACTATGTCCAAAAAAATTAAAAGAAATGTGGTTAATCTGGAGTAATCTATTCTTGGTGAGATCATGCTACCTTTTAGCATGTACTGCTTACTTATCAAGAATAATCATAAGCCATACTTTTAATAACATTCTTTTTAGGACTAGATTTCAATTACACATTTCTAAAATTGGTATACTCTACCTCCTATGCATTTCTTTCCAAAAAGAGGGAAAACAAAAACAAACAGTGGTTCTCTATTTCTTTCTGTCTTTCCCTCCCAGTGGTTGGAGGGAGAGGCAGGAGGAAGAAAAAAAATATAAGAATGCTTGAGAGTTAAAATAAAATTTTAAAAGTAAAAAAGAAAACAATTGTCCTCAAACTATGTAGTAAGTACCTCTGCTGTTCTCCTACTTGTTCAAATATTACCAGTGGAAATTTATAAATTACATTATTATATAGAATTCCTATGAGCCTTGTGATTTAATTAAGGGAAGCTAACATGAAATCTTATGATCTCTTCCATTATCTTACATTTCAATCATGGGTTGATAAAATCAATAAAACAATAAATCAATTCCTGTTTTGTAGTGTTTTCTGATTTGTGAAGTATAAATAAAAGCTCATCAGAAATTTAACAATCAACTTTCATCAACTCATATGAACTGGCTCCAGTATGCCACTGTTTTCAATTCTCTTTTAGCTATTTTTATTTCTTCCTTTACCATATAAGCAATATTGCACTAGGATGGGGTGGGAGGGAGGGAGAGAACCAAAATATGAGCTAAGTCATCCTTTGCATTCTAAGTGGTGGTCTTATCCCTTTTTAAATATTTATATTTAACAAAATTTAAAAATGACCTCTTTGTTGATCTTAGCAGAATGAACCTCAGCTTATTTTGTTTTAATTTTAATTTTTTTCCATTTTTTTTTCCTTTTCTTACCACTCCTTTTTGACCATACCATATTTCATCGAATAATTGTCAGAGATTTTATGCCATTTTTTTTGGGTAAAAGTTGGGTGCAACCATTATGTGAAGCTTTAAAAAAATCTGTGCTAGTATTACTTAAAAATCATTTACTACTAATGGCTTTGGTGCAAGATTAGAATGCACAGAATACTAGTGAATATACTATGTTGACTACTTTGAAAACTCTTTCCTTCTTTGGTTTTCCTGTTTGTGCTCTTCCCTTTTTCTCTTTTGCCCTGTTGGACCACTCTATTTCAGCACCCTTTTAAAATTATTTTTATGCACTCAAGTGATAATATTCTGGATATAGTGAAAAACCAAAGTATGACATTGTCTTAAAGTATGTAGACTCTTAAGGGAAAAAAATAAAGAACTATTCTTACAAGATAATTTGTAAAAATAAAAAAATGTCAATTAATAAGTTCTGCTCAGGCTATTTAAAGCAGAGATTACAGTAAACAACATTATATGAAAACAAATTCAGCAGCTTTCTGAAGAGTAGGAGAGACAGAAGTGAAGAGAAACTATTTCACAATTAGAAAAGTGTATTTTCCCACATGATACGCACTTTATATCTTTATTCTTTATCCCTTTTATTTCCTGATAAATAGAAGAAGCTATGATTATTTAAGTTGAATCATGTAACTCAATTATTAAGCTGCTGAGAACAAAGTTGAAAGGGCTTTTGACAAGAAGAGGTCTTTAAGCTTATGGTAATATAACTGTCCCAGGAGGGTTTGGAATTCACATTAAGGCAAGAAGAGTTAAACACACACATTTTATACCTAACTTTGAATATTATATCATGATTAGGATAAGTCAGTGCAACTAAAGCATTAGCAAAACATGGTGATTAATTATACTTCATTGATTAATGTAAAGATTGGCATAAACACTAAAATGAGGCATTAATATAATTTCATTTTAATAGTGATATTAAAGTTATATTTTTGTGACGAAAATTCATGCATATAAAAATGAGATGATGTATTGTTTTAAAAAGGAAGATGCTTTTGAGGGAGCCCCAATTCATTCTCTGATAAATATTTCATTTAAACCATGATTATGATTGTCATTGATACTTAGAGGCAAATAACCTATAAATTAACATCTTCAATTTTTCTTTTCTTTTCTTTTCTTTTTTTTTTTTTGTCTTTTTATTAAGGGCCAAATTCAGAGTTCTTTTTTTTTTCTTTTAAATGTCAAGTCTCCAAAATTAAATACACTAAGTGTATGTAGGCATAAAAAGACATAAAGGGATTTGTAGATTTATTATTGTTATTATTCAACAGCTGTTGAGATCTAGCTATAATTCATAAAAGTAGTCTTTTTCTACTGATTCCATGCCAAACAAAAAATTTTTGAGCGTGGCAAGAGAGGGTCAGATAGTTTATTCCTACAACTCTCAAAACCTACATTCATGTCTTCTAGTAAGTATATACATTTTGTACAAAGATATCTATTTTTGTTATTAAAAATAATGTCATTATATGCAAGTTGGCTTGAGTTGTGTTATTTTGAATAAGAAATTGTATTTTTCTAAAAAAAAAAACTTTCTCCATATACAGTCAGATAAGGAGATGCTTTATCTTTCCCAGTCAAGAAGATAAAACAGAGATCCGGAACTTTGAAAAAACTAAAATAACACAACAGCTAAGTTACCTGCTGGGTTCCAAATTCATTCCTTCTTTTCTTACCCATGATGACCTAGGAGAAATGTTATGTAACTCTTGGCCCACTGTCTGTAGCTGTATTGTATCACCAAAGTCTACAAATAGTGAACCCTTTCAATGAAAGTAGCAAGTTTTGAAATCATTAAAGAGTTCCTCTCTCTTCTTTTCACTAGAATGAAAGAACATTTTTGCATTATGTTGTCTGGATTTAAGAGGAAATGAGATTAAAGAGATTAAAATTAGGTTTATATATTTCCAAATGAGTTTAAAAGAATTGACATATGCATAGGAAAGGACTGCTTATATCTCTCCATTAGTAATGATTACCATGAGTATTTTTATAAAAATAAAAAAAAATACAAGTTAGTAATTATCTGATAGCCTTTTAAAAACTACTTAAAATTACTATAGAACAAACTATAACATCTAGAATTTAAAAATCAGGCTTATTCCATCTGAGATTGAAAAGTTTAAAGATCTGTTTCTCCTTAAAGTATAACTTGTCAGGTAAAGGAGGTAAATGTAAGGTTCTCTAATTTTTGTTAGATTTTTATTTTTTTAATATTTTATTTTATTCAATTATATATAAAAATTTTAACATTCTTTTTTTATTTTTACTTTCAAATTCTTTCCCTTCCTACCCTTACCTTCATAGAGAAGGTAAGCAATTTGACATTGATTATACATGAGCAGTCATAATTCCATATTAGTCATGTCCTGAATGAAAACACTGTGTCCAATGTTCTTCTAGTTCTGCTCACTTCACTGTGCATCAGTCAATTTAAGTCCAGGTCTTTCTGAAAGCATCCTGATATCATCTCTTTTATTTTTAATTAATTAATTTAATTTTAGTTTACAACATTCACTTCTATATGCTTTTGAGTTTTAAAATTTCTCTCCCTCCCTCCTCACCACCCTCCCCAAGACTCTGTGCAATCTGATATAGGCTTTACATACAAATTCCTGTTAAACATATTTTCACATTAGTTATATTATAAAGAAGAATTAGAACCAATAGGAGGAACCACAAGAAAGAAGAAATAAAACAAAACAGAAGGAAAAAAAGATCAAATAGTATGCTTGATCTGCATTCAGACTCCATAGTTCTTTCTCCAGATGTGGATAGCATTTTCCATCATAAGGCTTAGGGAAATGTCTTAGATCTTTGCATTACTGAGAAGAGTTAGTCATCACACAACATGGCTGTTACTGTGTACAACATTCTCTTGGTGCTGCTCACTTTACTCAGCATTAGAACACCCAAGAGCAAAAAAGTAGTTACTCTCACCCTCCCCTATCAACTTTTGAAAACCTAGAAAATATCACCCCAGAAAAAACCCTGGAACAGCTGAACCAGAAGAAAGACGGGGTACAGCAGTGCAGTAATCCAGGTAGCTAGAGGGATTAACTGTAAAGACCCCTCTTATCCTGGGGGAAGGGGAGCAGTACGAAACAGGAGTCATCCAGCCAGTTAGTAGAAAGACCCACTTTAGCACACCAGGAGGAGATTCTGGTGCCCAGGCATTCTACAGCAAATGGGTCTCCCCCTGCCTCAACAAAAATAAGGGAAGCAGCACTACAAAGGGCCCTAGGTGGATAAGCACCTGGCAGCATTGATCTGAAAGGAGCTGAAGAAAGCAACCTAGAGTTGCCTGAAAGTTCCAGCCTTGTTTGTTTGTTTTTTTTAAGTGAGGCAATCAGGGTTAAGTGACTTTCCCAAGGTCACACAGCTAGTATGTGTCAAGTGTTTGGTCTAAGGATGGATTTGAACTAAGGTCCTCCTGACTTCAGGGCCAACGCTCTATCCACTGTGCCACCTAGCTGCCCCTTCCAGCCTTGTTGATTCCAGCCCAACACCAGGTAAGCTATCAGAACCTTACAGCCTCCAACTGACAACCAGGAGAAGATACCAAAGCCCAGGTGGTCGATCAGGCAAACACCAACAGCTGTACCTCCGAGTGCCTCAGTGAGGGTAGGGTAACTGGTGGAAACCAGCTCAGAAAACCACCAAGTGCCTCAGCATTCTACAACAAAGAAGTTTCCAAGCGCCTCAACAGAAATAAGGGAGGCAGCACTGCAAGGGGCCCCAGGCAGATACACACCTGGCAGACTTATGTAAAAGGATAAGCAAAGCTAAAGGAAAGGAAAAGCAGTCAACCTAGATTTACCTGAAAGTCCCAGCCTTGCTGATTCCAGCCCAACACCAGATAAGCTGCTGGAACCCTACAGCCTCCAATTGCCAACAAAAGAGGCCCCAGATCCCAAAGTCAGTGACCAAAACCTAGGCTCCCAACACAAGAAGCTTGGGTCAGTGCCCTCTGCTCCCCAGTGAGAGAGCTTAATCTCTGTAAAGGCCAGGGAATAAAGAAACACCATGAGTAAAAAGAAACGTATGATAGATTCTTATGAGAAGAGTGAAGATCAAGACAGAAATTCTGAAGAGGACAACACTGTCACCAAACCCACATCTGCAACCTCAAAAGGGAATATGAACTAGTGTGAATCCCAAAAAGCCTTCTTAGAAGAACTCAAGAAGGACTTTAAGAGTCAAATGAGAGAGGTAGAGGAGTCCTTTAAAAGTACAATTGGCCAATTGGAAAAAAAAAGTGCACTGAAGAAAACAAGTCCCTAAAAAATACAATTGGCCAATTGGAGAAAAAAGTATAAAATCTAACAGAAGAAAAGAAGATGTTAAAAATTAGAATTGAACAAATGGAAACTAATGACTCCATGAGAGAGCAAGAATCAGTCAAACAGAAACAAAAAAATGAAAAATTAGAGGAAAACGTAAAATACCTAATGGGTAAAACAACTGACTTGTAAAATCGGTCCAGGAGAGACAAGTTAAAAATTATAGGCCTACCTGAAAATCATGATGAAAAAAAGAGGCTGGACAATATCCTTCAGGAAATCATAAAGGAAAACTGCCCTGAAGTCCTAGAACCTGAAGGTAAAATAACTATAGAAAGAATCCATCACTCCCCGCCTGAAAGAGATCCCAAATTAAAAACACCAAGGAATATAACAGCTAAATTTCAAAATTACTGGATTAAAGAGAAATTACTTCAAGCAACCAGAAAGAAACAATTTAAATATCATGGAACCACAGTCAGGATTACAAAGGACCTTGCAGCCTTTACATTAAAAGACCTTAGGGCATGGAACATGATATTCCAAGGCAAAGGAGCTTGGAATGCAGCCAAGGATTAACTACCTAGCAAAAATGAGCATGATTTTCCAGGGAAGGAGATGGATATTCAATGAAATAGGGGACTTCCAAATGTTCCTGATAAAAAGTCCAGAGCTCAACAAAAAAATTGATCTTCAAGCACAAGATTCAAGAGAGACATAAAAAGGTAAATGGGACATAAAGATTGTCAATCAAAAGAGATAAGGAAAGAAACTACATCCTGCTAAAAGGCACCATAGACAATGAAGTAATATCATTACTAAACATATATGCACCAAATGGTATAGCATCCGAATTCCTAGAGGAGAAGTTCAGGGAGTTACAGGAAGAAATAGACAACAAAACTGCACTAGTGGGGGACCTCAACCTCCTTCTCCCTCAACTGGATAAATCTTACCACAAAATAAACAAGAAAGAAGTTAAAGAGGTGAATAGAACATTAAAAAAGTTAAGTATGATAGACCTCTGGAGAAAACTGAATGGGAATAGAAAGGAATATACTTTTTCTCAGTGGTACATGGCACATACCCAAAAATTGTCCATGTACTAGTTCATAAAAACCTCACAATCCAGTGCTGAAAGGCAGAAATATTAAATGCATCCTTTTCAGATCATCATGCAATAAAAATTATATGTAATAAAGGGCTATGGAAAGATAGACTAAAAAATAATTGGAAACTAAATAATCTAATCCTAAAAAATGATTGGGTCAAACAACAAACCATAGAAACAATCAATAATTTCATTCAAGAGAATGACAATAATAAGACAACATACCAAAACTTGTGGGATGCAACAAAAGCAGTTCTTAGGGGAAGTTTTATGTCTCTAAATGCTTACATAAATAAAATAGAAAAAGAGGAGATCAGTGAATTAGGCATACAATTAAAAAAACTAGAAAAAGAACAAATTAAAAATCCTCAGTTAAACACAAAATTAGAAATATTGAAAACCAAAGGAAAAATTAAGAAAATTGAAATTAAGAAAACTATTGAACTAATAAATAAAACTAAGAGCTGGTTTTATGAAAAAACCAATAAAATAGATAAACCTTTGTTTAATCTAATTTAGAAAAAGAAAGAAGAAAACCAAATTACTAGTAACAAGAATGAAAAGGGTGAAGCTACCACCAAGGAAGAGGAAATTAAAATAACAATTAGGAATTATTTTTGCCCAACTATATGCCAACAAATTTGACAATCTTAGTGAAATGGATACATATTTACAACAATATAAATTGCCCAGATTAACAGAAGAGGAAGTAAAATACTGAAATAACCCCATCTCAGAAACAGAAATTGAGCAAGCCATTGATGAACTCCCTAGGAAACAATCTCCAGAGCCAGATGGATTTACATGCGAATTCTATCAAACATTTAAAAAACAATTAATTCCAATACTACATAGACTATTTGGTAAAATAGGTGAAGAAGGAATCTCACCAAATCCTTTTTATGATGCAAATATGCTGCTGATACCTAAACCAGAAAGAGTCAAGACAGAGAAAGAAAATTATATACTAATTTCTCTAATGAATATAGATGCAAAAATTTTAAACAAAATATTAGTAAATAGATTACAGCAACTTATCACAAGAATAATATACTATGACCAGGTAGGATTTATACCAGGAATGCAGGGCAGGTTCAATATAAGGAAAACTATCAGCATAATTCATCATATCAACACAAAAACTAACAGAAACTACATGATCATCTCAATAGATGCAGAAAAATCTTTTGGCAAAATACAACACCCATTCCTATTAAAAACACTAGAGAGCATAGGTTTTCCTTAAAATAATAGCATCTATCTAAAACCCTCAGCAAGCATAATATGTGATGGGGACAAGCTAGAAGCATTTCCAATAAGATCGGGGGTGAAACAAGGATGTCCATTACCACCACTGTTATTCAGCATCGTACTGGAAATGTTAGCTTTAGCAATAAGAGAAGAAAAAGACATTGAAGGTAGTAGAATAGGCAAAGAAGAAACAAAGCTATTACTCTTTGCAGATGACATGATGCTATACTTAGAAAATCCCAGAGAATCAAGTAAAAAACTACTTGAAATAATAAAGAACTTTAGCAAAGTTGCAGGCTATAAAATAAACCCACATAAAACATTGGCATTTCTATATATTACCAACCAAGCCCAACAACAAGAGATAGAAAGAGAAATTCCATTTAAACTTACTGTAAACATTATAAAATATTTAGGAATCTACCTCCCAAAACAAACCCAGGAACTCAATGAACACAATTACAAAACACTTCTCGCGCAAATAAAATCAGATCTAAATAATTGGAAAAAACATCTGTTACTCATGGGTAGGCTGAGCTAATATAATAAAAATGACAATTCTACCTAAGCTAATGTACTTATTCAGTGCCACACCAATCAAACTACCAAAAAATTATTTTAAAAAGTTAGAAAAATAATAACAAGATTCATTTGGAAGAACAAAAGGTCCAGAATATCAAGAGAACTAATGAAAAGAAATGCATGGGAAGGTGGCCTAGCCATTCCAGATCTTAAATTGTATTATAAAGCAGCAATCATCAAAACTGTTTGATATTGGCTAAGAAATAGAGTGGTGGATCAGTGGAATAGGTTAAGTATGAGAGACACAGAAGTCAATGACTATAGTAATATATTATTTGATAAACCCAAAGACCCCAGCTTCTGTAATAAGAACCCACTCTTTGAAAAAAACTGCTGGGAAAATTGGAAAAGAGTATGGCAGAAACTAGGTATAGATCAAAACCTCACACCATATACCAAAATAAAGTTAAAATGTTCATGATTTAAATATAAAGGCTGGTACTATAAGCAAAGTGGGAGAGCAAGGAATAGTTTACCTGTCAGATCTATGGAGAACAAAAGAATTCATGACCAAACAGGAGATAGAGAACATTACAAAAAGCAAAACAGATAATTTTGATTACATTAAATTGAAAAGTTTTTGCACAAACAAAGTCAATGCAACTAAAATTAGAAGGAAGGTAGAAAATTGGGAAAGAATTTTTACAACCAGTCTCTCTGATAAGGGCCTCATTTCTAAAATATATAAAGAATTAAGTCAAATTTATAAGAATACAAGCCATTCCCCAATTGATAAATGGTCAAAGGATATGAACAGACAGTTCTCAGATGAAGAAATTAAAGCCATCTATTGTCATATGAAAAAATGCTCTAAATCACTATTAGAGAAATGCAAATCAAAACAACTCTGAGGTACCACATCACACCTATCAGAATGGCCGACATGACAAAACAGGAAAATGATAAATGTTGGAGAAAATGTGGGAAAATTGGTACACTATTGCATTGTTGGTGGAGTTGTGAAATGATCCAACAATTTTGGAGAACAATTTGGAACTATGCCCAAAGGGCTATAAAAATATGCATACCCTTTGACCCAGCCATAGGACTTCTAGGGCTATATCCCAAAGAGATCACACAAATGGGAAAAGTACCTACATGTACAAAAATATTCATAGCAGCTCTTTTTGTGGTGGCAAAGAATTGGAAATTGAGAGGATGTCCATCAATTGGGGAATGGCTGAGCAAGTTGTGGTATATGAATGCGATGGAATATTATTGTGCTATAAGAAATGGTGAACAGGCTGACTTCAGAAAAACCTGGAAAGACTTGTATGGTCTGATGCTGAGTGAAATGAGCAGAACCAAGAGAACATTGTACACAATGACAGCCACATTATGTGATGACTAATATTGATAAACTTAACCCTTCCTGGCAATACAAGGATCTAAGACATCTCCAGAGGCCTTGTGATGGAAAGAACTATGGAAGTCGAATTGCTATTTTTTTCTCTTCTGTTGAATTTTGTTTCCTCTTTCTGATGGTTCCTCCTACTGGTTTTAATTTTTACTTACATTACTAATGTGAAAATATGTTTAATATGAATGTAAATGTAAAAAAATAAAAAAATAAACATTTTCCTATTAAAAAAAAACCAAAATTGTTGGATCAGTTCACAACTCCACCATCAATGCATTAGTGTTCCAATTTTCCCACAACTTCTCCAATATTTATCATTTTCCTGTTTTGTCACAGTAATCAAGCTGATAAGTGTGATATGGTACTTCATAGTTGTTTTGATTTGCATGTCTCTAATCAATAGTGATTCAGAGCCCTTTTTCATGTGACTACAGATAGTTTTTATCTCTTCATCTGAAAACTGCCTGTTCATATCCTTTGACCATGTATCAATTGGGGAGTGACTTGTATTCTTATAAATTTGACTTCATTATCCATATATTTTAGAAATGAGGCCTTTATCAGAGACACTGGTGGTAAAAATTCTTTCCTAGTTTTCTGCTTCACTTCTAATCTTGGTTGCATTGGCTTTGTGCAAACACTTTTCAATTTAATATTATCAAAATCATCCATTTTTTGTTTCATAATGTTCTCTTTCTCTTGTTTGGTTATAAATTCTTCTGTGTTCCATAAATAGGACAGGTTAACTATTCCTTGCTCTTCTAGTTTGCTTATAGTATCAGCCTTTATATCTAAATCTCATATCCATTTTGACTTTATTTTGATATAGGGTGTAAGATTTTGGTCTACGCCTAGTTTCTGCCACACTCTTTTCTAGTTTTCCCAGCAGTTTTTGTCAAAGAGTGAGTTCTTATCACTGAAGCTACGGTTTTTGGGTTTATCAAATAGTACACTACTACAGTCATTGACTTCTGTGTCTTGCATACCTAACCTATTCCACTGATCCAACACTGTGTTTCTTAGCCTGTAGTTTTGATGATTGCTGCTTTATAAGACCTGGTACAGCTAGGCAACATTCCCTAACATTCCTTTTCATTAGTTCCCTTGATATTCTGGACCTTTTGTTTGCCCAGATGATTTTTGTTATTATTTTTTCTAGCTCAACACAATAATTTTTGGTAGTTTGATTGAATGAGTAAATTAATTTAGGTAGAATTATCATTTTTATTATATTACTTGGGCCTTACCATGAGTAATTGGTGTTTTTTCCAATTATTTAGATCTGACTTTATTAGTGTGAAAAGTATTTTTTAATTGTGTTCATAGAGTTCCAGGTTTGTTTCAGCAGATAGATTCCTAAATATTTTATAATGTCTACAGTAACTTTAAATGGAATTTTTCTTTCTATCTCTTGCTATTGGGCTTTGCTAGTAATACATAGAAATGCTGATGATTTGTATGGGTTTATTTTATATACTGCAACATTGCTAAAGTTGTTTATTATTTCAAGCACTTTTTTACTTGATTCTCTAGGATTCTCTAAGTATATCATGCAAACCATGATACCTTTGTTTCTTCTTTGCCTGTTCTAATACCTCGAATTTCTTTTTTCTTGTCATTGCTAAAGCTGATGTTTCCAGTACCATATTGAATAACAGTGGTGATAATGGACATCCTTGTTTCACCCTGATCTTAATGGAAATTCTTCTAGCTTATCCACATTACATATGATGCTTGCTGAAGGTTTTAGGTAGATGCTACTTATCATTTTAAGGAAGACTCCATTAATTTCTATGCTCTCTAGTGTTTTTAATAGGAATGGGTGTTCTATTTTGTCAAAAGCTTTTTCTGCATCTATTGAGATAAACATGTGGTTTCTGTTAGTTGTATTGTTCATATGATCATGTATGCTGATAGTTTTCCCAATATTAAACCAGCTCTACATTCCTGGTATAAATCTAACCTGGTTATAGTGTATTATTCTCATGATAAGTTGCTGTAATCTATTTGCAAATATTTTATTTAAAAATTTTGCACCTATTTTCATTAGGGAAATTGGTCTATATTTTTTTTTCTGTGTTTTGACTCTTTCTGGTTTAGGTATCTGCACCATATTTGTATCAAAGGATTTGGTAGGACTCCTTCTTCATTTATTTTCCCAAATAGTCTATACAGTATTGGAATTAATTGTTCTTTACATGTTTAATAGAATTTGCTTGTAAATCCATCTTGCCCTGGAGATTTTTTTCCTGGGGAGTTCATTGATGGCTTACTTAATTTCTTTTTTCTGAGATGCAGTTATTTAAGTATTTTGCTTCCTCTTCATCTAGGCAATTTATATTTTTGTAACTATTCATCCATTTCCCTAAGTTTGTCAAATTTATTGGCATACAGTTAGGCAAAATAGTTCCTAACTATTATTTTAATTACCTCTTCATTTGTGACCAATTTACCCTTTTCATTTTTAATGCTGGTAATTTGTTTTTCTTCTGTCTTTTTTTTAAATCAAATTAACTAAAGGTTTATCTATTTTTTTAATAAAACCAACTCTTAGTTTTATTTATTAATTCATTAGTTTTCCTAATTTCAATTTTATTAATCTTTCCTTTGGTTTTCAGTATTTCTAATTTGGTATTTAATTGGGGAATTTTAATTTGTTCTCTTTCTAAGGTTTTTTAGTTGTATGTCCAATTCACTGATCTCCACTTTCTCTATTTTATTCATGTAAGCAGTAAGAGATATAAAACTTCCCCTAAGAAGTTCTTTCACTGCAGCCCATAAGTTTTGGTATGTTGTCTCATTATTTTCATTCTCTTGGATGAAATTATTCATTGTTTTTACGATTTGTTGTTTGACCCACTCATTACTTAAGATTAGATTATTTAGTTTCCAATGAATTTTTAGTCTATCTTTCCATGGCCCTTTATTACATATGATTTTTATTGCATCATGATCTGAAAAGGATGCATTTACTATTGCTCAGTTTCTGCATAGGATTGTAAGGTTTTTATGACCTAGTACATGGTCAATTTTTGTGTTGGTACTATCTATCACTGAGAAAAAATAATTATATTCTTTTCTATCCCCATTCAGTTTTCTCCAGAGGTATATCATATCTAACTTTCCTAAAATTTTATCCATCTCCTTAACTTTCTTCTTGTTTATTCTGTGGTTAGATTTTATCTAGTTCAGAGAGGGGAAGGTTGAGGTCCTCAACCAGTATAGTTTTGCTGTCTATTTCTTCCTATATCTCCCTGAACTTCTCTAAGAATCTGGATGCTATACCACTTGGTTCGTATATGATTAGTAATGATATTACTTCATTGTGTATGGTGTCTTTTAGCTTGATGTAATGTTCTTCCTCATCTCTTTTAATTAGATCTATTTTTACTTTTTCTTTGTCTGAGATGAGGATTGTTGCCACTGCTTTTTTTTTTAAACTTCAGCGGAAGCATAATATATTCTATTCCTGCCTTCTACCTTTACCCCATGTATATCCCTCTGTTTCAAATGTGTTTCTTGTAAACAATATATCGTAGGATTAGGATTTTTAATCCATTCTGCTGTTGCCATTTTATGGAATAGTTTGTCTCATTCACATTCATGGTTATGATTACTATCTGTGTCTTTCTCTCTATCCCATTTCTTCCTTCCCTGTTTTTTTCTTTTTCTTTTTTCTCTTTTCCTCCCTTTCCCTCCTCACTAGAGTTTTGTTTTTGGCCACATCCTTCCTTAATCTGCCCTCCCTTCTATCAGCCCCCTCCCTTTCTTTCTCTTTTTTCTTACTACTTCTTCCCTCCCTTCTATTTCCCTTCCCTTTTCATTGCCCTTTCCCCCTCCTACTGCCTATATGGCAATTTAATTTCTATACCTGAGTATGTTATTTCATCCTTGAACCAAATCTGATGAAAGTAAGTTGAAACAATGCCCATCTCCTTTCCTTCTTTCCCACTATGACAAATAACTTTATGCCTCTTCATGTGATGTAATTTATTCTTTTCTGCCTCTTCCTTTCCTCTTCTCCCATTGCAGTTCCATCTCACCACTTCATTAGGGTTTTTATCAACACATCAAAGTCATCTTAAATCCACCTCCTCTGATTATGTATATACCTTCTAAATGTCATCGTAACAATATAGTTATCAAAAGTTATAAGTATCATCTTCCCATGTAGGGATGTAAACAGTTTATCTTTATTGAATAACATGTTTTTATTTTCCTTTTTTTGTTTACCTTTTTATGCCTCTTTTGAGTTTTTTATTTTAAGATCAAATTTTCCATTGAGCTCTAGTCTTTTCATCAGGAAATCCTCTCTTTCATTCAATGTCCATCTCCTCCCCTGAAAGATTATGCTCAATTTGCTGGGTCATTGATTCTTGGTTATAATCCAACCTCCTTTGCCTTACAGAATATTATGTTCCTATTCCTCCAATCTTTTAATGTAAAAGCTGCAAGTTCCTCCATAATCCTAATTGTGTTTCCATGATATTTGAATTGTTTCTTTTTGGCTGCTTGCAGGATTTTTTTTCTTGACCTGATAATTCTGGAATTTGGCTACAATATTCCTTGGTGTTTTCAATTTTGGATCTCTTTCAGGAGGTGATTGATGCGTTTTTTCAATGACCATTTTACCTTCTCGTTCTAGGGTCTCAGCGCCTGATCTCCTGAAAGATGCTTTCGAGCTCTTTTCTGCATCATGGTTTTCAGGTCGACCAATAATTCTTAAGTTATCTCTTCTGGAGCTATTATCTAAGTCAGTTGTTTTTTTCCAATGAGGTATTTAACATTTTTTTTCCCATTTTTTTAATTCTTTTGATTTTGTTTGAATGATTCTTGATGTCTTATAGAGTCATTAGCTTCCACTTGCCCCATTCTAATTTTTAACAAATTGTTTTCTTTTTTTAATTTTTTCTTTTTTCTATTTTTTCCTTTTTAACATGTGTTTTAAAACTTTGGGTTACAAATTTTCTCCCTTCTTCCCTCTCCACCCATCCTCATTAAAAAGGCAAGCGTCTCGATATAAGTTATAGATGTGTAGTCATGCAAAACACTTCCATAGTAGTCCTGCTGTGAAAAACTAAGTATATTTCCCTTCATCCTATCCTACCCCCCATTTATTCTATTCTCTCTTTTGACCCTGTCCCTCCTCAGAAGTGTTTGCTTTTGATTATCCCCTCCCCCAGTCTGCCCTCCCCTCTATTGAGCCCCTGCTCTCTTGTCCCCTTCTCCCCTTATTTTACTTCAGGGTAAGATAGATTTCCATATCCCATTGTGTATATTATTCCCTCCTTAAGTCAAATCCTATGAGAATAAGATTCACTCATTCCCTCTCACCTTCCCCATTTCCCCTCCACTGTAAAAGTCTTTTCTTGTCTGTTTCATGTGAGATATTTAACCTTCTTCTACTTCTTCCTTTCTCCTTCTCCCAGTATAATTAATCCTCTCTCACCCCTTAATTTTATTTTCCAGATATCACCCTTTCATCTTCCACTCACCCTGTGCCCTCTATCTGTCTATTTATCTATACATACATATAATTTTTTTCCCTCCCACTACCCTACTACTGACAAAGGACTCATGAGTTACAAATATCATCTTTCCCTGTAGGAATGTAAACAGTTCAACCTTAATAAGTCTTTTATGATTTCTTTTTCCTGTTTTCCTCTTCCATGTTTCACTTGAGTCTTGTATTTGAAGGTCAAATTTTCTATTCAGCTCTGGTCTTTTCCTCAGGAATGCTTGAAAGTCCCCTATTTAATTGAATAACCATTTTTTTTACCCTGAAGGATTATACTCAGTTTTGCTGGGAAGGTGATTCTAGGTTGTAGTCCTATCTCCTTTGCCCTCTGGAATATCATGCTTCATGCCCTGTAGCCCCTTAATGTAGAAGCTGCTAAATCTTGCATTATCCTGATTGTGTTTACACAATACTTGAATTGTTTCCTTCTGGCTGCTTGCAATATTTTCTCCTTGACCTGGGGATTCTGAAATTTGGCTAAAATATTCCTAGGAGTTTTCCTTTGGGGATCTCTTTCAGGAGGTGATAGGTGGATTCTTTCCATTTCTATTTTGCCCTCTGGTTCTAAAATATCAGGGCAGTTTCTCTTGATAATTTCTTGAAAGATGATGTCTAGGCTCTTTTTTTGATCATGGCTTTCAGATAGTCCAATAATTTTTCAGTTCTCTCTCCTGGATCTATTTTCCAGGTCAGTTGTTTTTCCAATGAGATATTTCACATTTTCTTCTGTTTTTTCATTCCTTTAGATTAGTGTTACAATGCCTTGATTTCTCAAATTGTCATTAGCTTTCAATTTCTCCATTCTAGTTTTTAAGGAAGTATTTTCTTCAGTAATCTTTTGGACTGCCTTTTCCATTTGGCCAATTTTGCTTTTTAGGACATTCTTCTCCTCATTGGCTTTTTGGACCTCTTTGGCCATTTGGGTTAGGCTATTTTTAAGGTGTTATTTTCTTCAGTATTTTTTGGGGTCTCCTTTAGCATCACTCTCAGTTTTTCCTCTGCTTCTCTTACTTGCTTCTCAAAATTCTTTTTAAGCTCTTCCATGGCCTGGGACCAATTCATATTTTTCTTGGAGGCTTTGGATGTAGGAGCTTTGGCTTTGTTGTCTTCTTCTTGTTGTATGTTTTGATCTTCTTTGTCATCAAAGTAAGATAATATAGTCTAATTTTTTTGGGCTGCTTGCTCATGATGTCAGCTGATTACTTGAGTTATAAACTCTTTGTTAAAATAGGAGTCTGTTTCCGGTGTGGAGAATGTACTGTTCCAAGCTTCAGGGGTTTTGTGCAGCTGTTTTCAGAGATACTTTTAGGGACCTGTAAATTTTCAGTTCTTCCAAGGTGCTATGTGTTTACTCCTTTCCTGGCCTGTGCTCTGGTCTATGAGTACTGTTTTCTGTCTTGGAACTGTGAGGAGCATTTCCTCTCCATAGCCACTACAAGCTCCACTACACCAGCTCTCCTCCTCGACACAGGACTGCCACCCAGAACTGTGACCCAGATCCAAGCACGGGCAAAGCAAGAGATTCCTGCCTCAGCACAGGCAAAGGGATCCCTGCAATCCCCCTCAGATCAGCAACTCAATTGCCCCTCAGTCTGTGGGCCAGAAGCTCAGGAGGCAGCCACAGTCGGCGTTCAGGACTTGCACTGAAACCTAGCTTCTCTCTCACCAAAGTCACAGACTTTTTTCACTGACCTTCCAAGTTGTCTTTAGCTTTCATGGATTGAGAAGTCTGGAAACCACCACAGTTGCCTGAGATTCAGTCCTCTGAGGCCTGTTCCAGGGTGGCTGCGGCCTGCGCGCCCACACTGAACTGTGCTCCGCTCCCCACCCGGCATGATATTCCTTTCTGATCAACCATCCAGGTTGTCTTGGCCTGGAAATTTGTTTCACTCTGTCTTTTTTTGGGTTCTGCTACTTTAGAATTTGTTTAGAGCCATTTTTTATAGGTATTTGGAGGAGTTTGAGGGAGAGCTCAAGCAAGTCACTTCTTTTACTCTGCCATCTTGGCTCCACCCCCAGATTGTTTTCTTCTATTAGATTTTGTCCTTTTCCATTTGGCCCATTTTACTTTTGAGGGAGTTCTCTTTGGTGAGTTTTTGTGCCTCCTTTTCCATTTGGGCAATTCTACTTTTTAAGGAGTTGTTTTCTTCAGTTTACTTTTTTTTTCCATCTTGTCAACTGCATTTTAAAGGAATTGTTAAATTTTCCCTTTTTTGCTGATGTTGGGCTTGCCAGTGACTTGCTGGGATGCCTCCCTTCCTGTACTGGTCCCCTTCAGCCACAGAAAGAGGGATTTTCCCATTAATTCCCCCTAACCTCATGAGCTAAAAGACTGTCGTATCTTATCTTTCTGCTGACTCCTCTATTTCAGGATTTTTCCTGGTGCAATATTTTCCGGATTTTTCAAGGTCAATAAGGCAGAGTGAGAGAAATGTATGGCTTACTCTGCCATCTTGGCTCCTGCAAGTTGAAATAGGTGACTTTTAAATATTCCATCTATGGGCTAATAGCTCCAGGAGCAATTGCTGCCATTGCTGCCACCACTAATACTGCTGATTCAGTCACTCCCAAGGTCTGTTCCTGGTTTGCTGGTGCTAAGGCTATATTGGCACACCCTGCAGCCCTGTGCTGGACCGTGCTTCTCTCTCACCCTGTTCAGACAGACCCCTCTCACTGACCTTCTAAGTTTTCTCTGGCAGCAGTAGGCTGAGAAAAATGGAAACCACCACAGCTGCCAGTGGTTCAGTTCCCCTAGGCCTGCTCAGGCTTTTCTTAGGCCTGGTCTGTTCTATGCCCTGCACCCTGGACACCTCTCTTTGGCCAGTGCAACAGACCTTTCCTGTCAACTTTCAAGGTTCTCTGGGACTAGAAATCTGCCTCATTCTGTCTCTTTTTGGGTTCTACCACTCTAGAACTTGTTCAGAGTCACTTTTTAGAGATATTTGAATGGGTTTGGGGGAGAGCTCTGGTGAATTCCTGCTTTCACCCTGCCATCTTGGCTCTACCTCTTTGTTGGATTGCTTTAATCTCAAATACGGGAATAATTAAATTCTGAAAAGATAAAATGAAGGCAAACATTTTGACTTTGAAATTGTCATATAGACAAATAGAACCAACTCATCATCATCATACAATATTAATAATTCTTGGGCATAGTACTGCACTCTTGATACTTTGAAAGGTCTGTGGCTTTCACAATTTGGATGATTCTCATACATGGATTGTGAGAGGCATTATAATAGAGAAGAAGGAACTATTGACTGAGAGTTAGAAGATCTGGATTCAAAACTTAGCAAAGCCTCTTACTGCTTATATGATCTTGGGGAAATCGCTTCATTCTCTGGATCTCCATTTCCTCATCTCTAGAATAGGTGGTGGAAAGAGGCAGTTGGACTGGCCTGAGCTCTCCCTAAACCTCTCCAAATACCTTTGAATAATGATTCTAAACAAATTCTAAAGCAGAAGAATCCACAAAAAGACAGAGTGAAACAATTTTCTAGCCCAAGACATCTTAGACAGTCTGCTGGAAAGTTCTGTTGCACCAGGGCTAAAGATGAGCATAGTCCCATGCAGGACACATCAGGACAGATAGTGCCACAGGAAATTGGAAGCAGGCTTCAATGTGACAGAACCAGTGGCAGCAGTGGTATTTTCTAGCATTCTCAGACCACAGACACCAAAGATAACTTAAAAATTCTGCAGGAAAGGTTTGTGACACCTGGGTGAGAGTGGAGTACATTCTAGCTCAAGACATACTAGCACAGGCTGTATCCCAGTAAACCAGGAACTGACCTTGGGGGCCAATGAATCAGTAGTGGCAGCAGCTGCTTCTGGGCTGTCCACCCACAGATGTTAAGGGTGTTGAACAAGTGGTCAGAAAGAAATTGTAGGGGTCTCTATGGGAACTGGAGGCAGGACTCTGTTGCTTTAACCATATTCAGATCCAAGTTCCAATCCTGAGTGACAATCCCAGGGTAAGGAGGAGCATTATCATAACAGAACTTGCAGCCACAGTGGAAAGGGGACCCTCTTCACATTTCCAGGTCAGAAAATAGTGTTTGTGGTCACTCACAGACCACAACACAAGCCAGGAAAAGAGTAAACACACATCTCCTCAGATCATGCCACTTGGAAGAACTGAAAACTTACAGGTCCCTAGAATTATCTCTGAAACAGCTGAACAAAATGCTTGAAGCTTGGAACAGTGCACCCAGAAATAGAGTTCTGCTTTAACAAAGACTTAAACATCAAGTAATAACCTAGAAATATGAGCAAAAAAACAATAAAAAAACTGACCACAGAAAGTTACTATAGTGACAAGGAAGATCAAAACGCACCTCAAAAAAAGACAACAAAGTCACAGTCCTACATCCAAAGACTCCAAGAAGAAAATACGAATTGGCCTCAGGACATGGAAGAGCTCAAAAATATTTTGAAAATCAAGTAAGAGAGGTAGAGGAAAAATTGGCAACAGCAATGAGAGTGATGCAAGAAAATAATGAAAAACAAGTTCACGGTTTTGTAAAGGAGACACACAAAAAAACACTGATAAAAATAACACCTTAAAAAACAGACTAGGCAAAATGGTAAAAGAGCTCCAAAATCTCACTGAAGAAAAAATTCCTTAAAAATTAGAATGGAGCAAATAGAAGCTAATGACTTTATGAGAAATCAAAAAACAACAAAACAAAACCAAAAGGAAAAAAAAAACACATACTATGAAATATCTCATTGGAAAAATAACTTACCTGGAAAATACATCTAGGAGAGATAATTTGAAAATTCTTGGACTATCTGAAAGACATGATAAAAAATAGCTTAGACATCATCTTTCAAGAAATAATAATAATTGGGGCAGCTAGGTGGCACAGTGGATAGAGCATTGGCCCTGGACTCAGGAGGACCTGAGTTCAAATCCAGCCTCAAACACAAAACACTCACTAGCTGTGTGACCCTGGGTAAGTCACTTAACCTCACTGCCTAGCCAAAAAATATGAAAGTAAAAGAAGAAATAATAATAATAATAAAAGCCTGTCCTGAAATTTTAGAGCCAGAGGGTAAATAGAAATTCGAAGAATCTACTAATCTCTTCCTGAAAGAGAATCCAAAATGAAACCTCCCAGGAATATTATAAGCAAATTTCAGAGCTCTAAGGTCAAGGAGAAAATATTGTAAGCAGTCAGAAAGAAACAATTCAAGTACTATGGAGCCACAGTCTGGATGACACAAGATTTATCAACTTCAAATGAAGGATAATAGGGCTTGGAATATGATATTCTAGAGGGCAAATAAGCTAGTATTACAACCAAGGATCACTTACCCACCAAAACTGAGTATAATCTTCTAGGGCAAAAAATGGATATTTAATGAAATAGGAGATTTTCACATATTCTTGATGAAAAGATCAGAGCTGAATAAAAAATTTGACTTTCAAATACAAGACTCAAGAGGAGCATAAAAAGGTAAACAGAAAAAGCAAATGATAATTGACTCAAAGTTAAACTGTTGACATTCTTTTATGGGAGTTGATACTTGTTTCTCATAAGATCTTTTTTCATTATTAGGGCACTTAGAAGGTATATATATGTATATATATATATGACAGAGAGTACAGGTGTGAGTTGAATATGAAGAGATGATATCTAAAAAAATAAAAATAAAGAGTGAGAGAGGAATGCACTGGGAGAAAAAAAAAGAAGAGGTAAAATGGGATAAATTATCTCACATGAAAGAGGTAAGAAAAAGCCTTTACAGTGGAGGAACATGTAGGACAAGTGAGGAAGAGTGAGTGAAGCTTACTCTCATGAGAATTGGCTCAAAGAGGGAACAGCATATACACTCAATTGTGTATACAAATCTATCTTACCATACAAGGAAAGGAGAGGAAGGGGATAAGAAAAGAGGGGTGATAGAAAGTAGGGTAGATTCAGGGAAGGGGTAGTCAGAATCAAGACATTTTGAGAAGAAACAGAGTGAAAGGAGAGAGAAAATAGAATAGATAGTGGACATAGGATCGAGGAAAATACAGTTAACATTAGTAACTTCTGGGGAAAAATGAAGCAAGTTCTCTGATAAAGGCCTCATTTCTCAAACATACAGAGAAATGAGTAAATTTATAAAAATAAGAGCCATTCCCCATTTGATAAATGATCAAAAGATATGAAGTTTTCAGAAGAAGTAATCAAAGCTATCTATAGCCACATGAAAAAAAATGTTCTAACTCACTATTGATTGGAGAAATGCAAATTAAAACAATTCATAGGTACAACCTCATACCTATTAGATTGGCTAGTAGGACAAAAAAGGAAAATGGTCAGTTTTGGAGGGGATGTGGGAAAAATGATAGCTTAATGCACTGTTGGAGTTATGAACTGAGTGGAATTTTGAACTGATTCAAACATTCTTTAAAGTAATTTGGAACTATACTAATAAGGCAATAAAATCACACATACCCTTTGACCTAGTAATACCATTACTATGTCTGAATCCCAAAAGAGACAAAAAATCAAAAAGAAAAGGACGTATATATACAAAAATGTTTCTAACAGCTCTTTTCTGGGGCAAAGAATTGGATATTGAGGGGATGCCCATCAATTTCAGAATAGCAGAACAAACTGTGGTATGAATTATGAGGAAATACTATTTTATGATACGAAATGATGAGCAGGATGCTCCAAGAAAATCCTGGTAAGATTTAGATGAGCTAATGCAAAGTAAAATGTACTGTGTCCAACATCACTGTAATATTGTGCAATGATCTGCTCTGAATGACTTAGCTAGTCCTAGTAGTTCAATGATCCAAGACAGCTCTGAAGGACTCATGATGAAAAATGCTATCCATCTCCAGAGAAGGCACTGAGTGTATTTAAGTAGAGACTGAAGCATATTTATTTTATACTTTCTTAATTTTTCTTGAGTTTTTTTTTGGGGGGGGTTGGGGTGGGATATTTATGTTTTCTTTCACAACATATAGAATAGATAAAAATATGTTTTCCATGACCGCATATGCATTTCACTACATCAGATTGCTTGCTTTCTCAGTGAGGGTGGTGGAAAGGTAAGAAAGACAATTTGGAACTCAAAGTTTTTGTTTTTGGTTTTTGTTTTTTTGGGAGGGTGTTTAAGACTCCAGCTCTGAGAACCACCTTGCACTTCAGTGTAGCCCAGGGTAAGTAGGCATCTTCCAGTGGCCACATCTCCATATAATGCAGTATAGCCCTAGGGAAATTCACAAGAACCCCAGCTGGCCTCAGTACAAACCAGACACCACCACTACAATCCCAACTGAGTTTCAGGCAAGCTGCCAGACACCTAGCCTTCAGCCACCCGCACCTGAGGCCCCAGTGCACAGAGCCAGTGACCAGGTCCCAGTGATCAACACAAGAAGGTTGTGACAGTGGCCTCAGTGCTCCAGCAATAGAGTTCAATGTTAAAACCTCTAAAACAGGCAAAAAAAAGAGCAATAATAAAAAACAAACATTACCCTAGAAAGTTACTAAGATTACATAGAAGATCAAAACACAAACTCAGAAGATGACAGCACCGTCGATATACCTACATCTATGACCTAAAAGGGGAATATGAGTTGGTCTCAAGCCTGAAAAGCCATCTTGGAAGAACTTAAGAAAAGAATTTAAAAGTCAAATAAGAGAGGTAGGAAAAAAATGAGAAAGATAATGAGAGGTATACAAGAGAGAGTCAATATCTTGGAAAAGAAAGGACAGAAATTGAATGAAGAAAACAATTCTTTAAAAAAAATTGTCCAAATGATAAAAAAAAAAATCCACTGAAGAAAACAACTCTTTAAAAACTAAAATTGGCCAAATGGAAAAGTATGAAATGGGGCAAATGGAACCTAATTGACTCTATGAGATCTCAAGAATCAGTCAAACAAGGGGCTGAGCCAAGATGGCAGAGTAAAAGCAGTGACTTGCTTGAGCTCTCCCCCAAACCCCTCCAAATACCTGTAAAAAATGGCTCTAAAATTTTTAGAGCAGCAGAACCCACAAAAATACTGAGTGAAACAAATTTCCAACCCAAGACAACCTGGATGGGTGATTAGAAAGGTCTATCGTGCCTGGCAGGGAGAGGAATGCAGTTTGGCATGGGCAAGCAGGCAAAATAGGCCTCAGGAAACCTGCAGTAGCCCTCAGAGGACTGAATCACAGGAAACTGTGGTGATTTCCAGACTTCCCAACCCACAAATACCAAAGACAACTTAGAAGATCAGTAGGAAAAGTCTGTGACCACAGTGAGAGAGAAACTTGGTCCTAGCCCCAGTCCTGGCACATTCCTGTGGCAGCACCTGCTTCCAGCAGCTTCTACATTAAGGGACCACAGGGCTTTGAATATGATATTCCTAAAGGCAAAGAAGACAGGATTACAACCAAGAATCACTTACCCAGCAAAACTGAGTATAATCCTTCAGGGGAAAAATGGACATACAGTGAAATAGAGGACTTTCAAGTGTTCTTGATGGAAGGACCAGCTGAATAGAAAATTTGACTTTCAAATACAAGACTCAAGGGAAACATGAAGAGGAAAACAGCAAAGAGAAATCATAAGGGACTTGTTAAGGTTGAGCTGTTTACATTCCTGCATGAAAAGATGATATTTATAACTCGTGAGACCTTTGTCAGTATTAGGGTAGTTGGAGGGGAAAATTATATGTATGTAAGTATGTATATATAGATAGATAGATAAATAGAGGGCACAGGGTGAGTTGAAGATAAATGGGTGATATCTGGAGAATAAAATTAAGGGGTGAGAGGGGATTATATTGGGAGAAGGAGAAAGGGAGAGGTAGAGTGGGGTAAATTATCTCACATAAACCAGACAATAAAAGGCTTTCATAGTGGAGAGTAAGAGGGGGAAGGTGTGAGGGAATGAATGAATCTTATTCTCATAGGATTTGGCTTAAGGTGGGAATAACATACACACTCAACTGGGTATGGAAATCTATTTTACCCTCCAGGAAAATAGGGGGAGAGGAGACAAGAGACCAGGGGGATGACAGAGGGGAGGGCAGATTTGGGGAGGGGATAATCAGAAGCAAGCACTTCTAAGGAGGGACAGAGTCAAAAGAGAGAATATATATAATAAATAGTGGACGGGATAGGATAAAGTGTAATATAGTTAGTTTTCCACAGCATGACTATAATGGAAGTGTTTTTCATGACTACACATGTATAACCTTTATCGAATTTCTTGCCTTCTCAATGAGGGTGGATGGGGAGGGAGAAAGTGAGAAAATTTGGAACTCAAAGTTTTAAAAACAAATGTTAAAAAAATTGCTTTCAGGTGCAACTGGGAAGTAATATATACAGGCAATAGGGTATAGAAATCTTTCCTGCCCTGCAGGAACATTGAAGGGGAAGAGGATAAGAGAAGGGGGGCCAGAGATAGAAGGGAAGGCAGATTAGCAGAAGGGCTATTCAGAATACATGCCATTTTGGGATGGGGGGAGGAGATGAGGAAAAAATTTGGAACTCAGAATCTTGTGGAAGTAAATGTTGAAATATAAAAAATAAATTTTAAAAAAGAATTAGTCAAACAAAATCAAAAGAATGAAAAACAGAAGAAAATGTAAAAAACAAAACAAAACCAAACAAACAAACAAACATCTTTGGAAAAACCATAGATTCAGGAGAGATAATTTAAGAATTATTGGGCTACTTGAAAGCCATGATAAAAATAAAAAAGTCTCTGTAGAGCAGTTTTCAAGTACTTATCAAGGAATATTGCCCTGATATCCTAGAACCAGAGGGGTAAAATAGGCATACTTTTTTCCTCTTTTTTTTTTTTGTTGTTTTTGTTTGTTCTTTCTCATGGCTTTTTTCCTTTTGTTCTGATTCTTCTTTCACAACATGACTAATGTGGAAATATATTTCACATGATCATACATGTATAGCCTATATCAGATTGCATGCTGTCTTGGAGAGGGGATAGAGGGGGGAAGATTTAGAACTTAAAATGTTAAAAAAACAAGTGTTGAAAACTAAAAATAAATAAATATTTAAAAATAGAAATAAAAGATAGAGATTATCATAAAAAACAAATAGGCAATGAGGAAACAAAGTGATCACTCTTTACAGATGGTATGATTTTACCAGATCTAAAACTATATTATAAAACATCAAAACTTCTTGGCACTGGCTAAAAAATAGAGTGGTAGATCAGTGCAATAGGTTAGGTAAGCAAGACACAATAGTTAATAACTATAGCAATGTGCTGTTTAATAAAACCAAAGATTTTGGCTTCTGGGATTAAAAAAAATTGATAAAAAACTGCTGGGAAAACTGGAAAAGAGTATGGCAGAAACTAGGCATACACCAAAATCTTACATGATATACCAACATAAAGTCAAAATGGGTACATGATTTACACATAAAGGGTGGTACCATAAGCAAATTAGGAGAGCAAGAAATAGTTTGCCTGTCAGACCTTTGAAGAGGGGAAGAATTTATGACTGAACAAAAGAACATTATGAATTGCAAAAATGGATAATTATATTACATTGAATTAAAAATATTTTTGCACCGACAAAGCCAATGCAACCAAGATTAGAAGGGAAGAAGAAAGCTGGGAATAATTTTTTTTTTTTTACAGCCAGTGTCTCTGATAAAGGACTTATTTCCCAAATATATAGAGAACTGAGTCAAATTTTTAAAAATACAAGTCCTTCCCCAATTGATAAATATTAAAAGAATATGAACAGGCAGTTTTCAGGTGAAAAAAATCAAAGCTGTTGGGCAACAGGCTACACATTAGCAAACCAGTTGAATATCCTGAAACTCAGAGTGGTGGAGCAGGCAAATGTCTTTAGCACAGGCCAGGGAACTGGCAGACTCCAGGTTAGAGAACCACCACATGTTCCAGTGCAGTACTGAACAGGCAGGTATCATCCACCAGCTTGACCCCACCATGCTTGAACCTAGCTCTGGAAGGGTGTCCACTAAAAGCAGACCTCTATGGGCTTCAATGCAGCCCTGGGTGGGCAGGCCTCCTTTAGCAGTGGACCTCCCTGTGCTTCAGTGCAGCCTTGGGTGGGTAACTGTCCACCAGAAGCAGAAATTCTTGTGTTTAAGTGTAGCCCTGGGAAACACAGAAAAACCTTACCTGGTCTCAGTGCATGCCAGACACCACCACTAGGACCCCAGTTCATAACCAGGTAGGCTGACAGACCCCTACAGCCTCCAGCAGCCAGCACCTGAGGCCCCAGGACATGCAAGAATCTTGAGATGGTGCCACCAGTGCTTCAGCAGAAGAGCTCATATTTAAAAGCCAGGAAATGGGCAAACATCATGAGCAAGAAGCAAAAAAACAAACAAACAAACAAACAAACAAAAACCCTTGACCATAGAGAACTTATATGGTGACAGGGAAGATCAACTCAGAAGACACCAATACTGTCAATATACCTACATCAAAAACCACAAAGGGGAATATGAACTAGTCTCAAGCCTAAAAAGTCATCATGGAAGAACTCAAGAAGGATTTTAAAAGTCAAATAAGAGAGGTGGAAGAACAACTGGCAAAAGAAATGAGAGGTAAGCAAGAGAGAGTCAATTTTTTGGGGGGGAGAAAAGGACAAAAATTGACTGTAGAAAACAATTCTTTAAAAGTTAAAGTTGGCCAAATGAAAAATGAGGTACAAAAGTAACTGAAGAAAATAAATTCTTAAAAATTAGAATTGGACAAGTGGAAGTTAATGATTTTATAAAACATCAGGAATAAGTCAAACAAAATCAAAAGTATCAAAAAATACAAGAAAATGAAAAATATGTCATTGGAAAAACAACTGACTTGGAAAATAGATCTAGGAGAGATAATTTAAAAATTATTGGACTACCTGAAAGCCATGACACACACACACACACACACACAAAAAGAGCCCAGACAGTATCTTTCAAGAAATTATCAAGGAAAACTGCCTTGAGGTCCTAGAACCAGAGGGCATGATAGTCACTCTAAGAATCCACCAATCAACTCCTGAAAGAGATCCTAAAATGAAAACTCCAACAAATATTGTAGCCAAATTCAAGAATTATCAGATGAAGAACATATTGGAAACAGCCAGAAAGAAATAATTTAAATATCCCGTAATCACAGTCAGGATTACACATGACTTAGCAACTTCCACATTAAATGAGCAGAGGGCCTGGAAAATGCTATTCTGGAAGGCTAAGGAGTTTGGATTACAACCAAGAATCAACTATCAAACCAAGTATAATCTTTGAGAAAAAAAGATGGATATTCAATGAAACAGGGGACTGTAAATCATTCCATATTAAAAAAAATCAAAACAAAACAACTGAACAGAAAATTTGGTCTTCAAATACAAGACTCAAGGGAAGCATAAAAAGGTGAACAGGAAAGAAAAACTGTCATTCAATAAGGTTACACTGTTTACATTTCTACGTGGGAAGATGATACTTGTAACTCTTGAGAACTGTATCTTTATTATGGCATTTAGAATGGGTATACCTAGAAAGAACGTTTAGGTGTAAGGTGACTTTGATGATAAAAACATTCTTTAATAAAAGAATGAAAAAAAAGGATTGTATGAGAAGAAGAGGAAAGGAGGAGACAGAAAAGGGTAAATTTATCAGAAGAAAAGGGGCAAAGACCTATTATATTAGGGGAAAAGAAGTGAGGGAAACAAACATTGTTTGATCCTTACTCTCACGGATTTGGTTTAAAGAGGCAACAACATACACACTCGATTGGGTATAGAAATCTACCCTATAGAAACTAAAAGATGAAAGGGAAAGAAAAAAGAGGCGGGGTGTATACAAGGGATGGCTGAAGGGAGGGAAGAACTAGTAGGGGAAAGGGGAAAGAAAAGGGAGGGGGCTAAGAGATGGGAGGGCAGATATAGGGAGTCAGTATTCAGAAGTAAAATACTGGTAAGGGAGAAAAAAGAGAGAAGAGCATAAACAGGGAGGGGAAGTGGAATGGAGAGAAAGACACAGTTAGTAATCATAACTGTGAATGTGAATGTAGTGAATACTTACATAAAATGGAAGCAGATAGCAGAGTGGATTAAAGCTGCAATATGTTGTTTACAGGAAACACATTTGAAGCAGAGGGATACACACAGAGCAATGGTAATAGGCTGGAGCAGAATATATTATGCTTCAGCTGAAGTAAAAAGAAATAGCAGGGGAAGCAATCATGATTTCATACAAAGCAAAAGCAAAAATAGATCTAATTAAAAGAGATAAGGGAGGAAACTACATCCTTCTAAAATGTACCATAGACAAGGAAGTAATATCAATATTAAACATATATGAACCAAGTGGTATAGCATTCAAATTCTTAGAGAAGAAATTAAGGGAGTTACAGGAAGAAATTGGAAGGAAAACTATACTAATGAGAGAACTAAAACTCTCCCTCTCAAAATTAGAGAAATCCAAGGACAAAATAAAGAAGAAATAAGTTAAGGAAGAGAATAGAATTGTAGAAATGCTAGATATGGTAAACCTCTGGAGAAAACTGAATAAGGATAGAAAGGAATATACCTTTTTGTTAGTGATATATGGCAGCTACACAAAAATTGACCATGTACTAGAGCATAAAAACCTCACATTCCAATGAAGAAAGGGAAAGCAGTTCTTAGAGGAAGTTTTATATCTCCAAATGCTTGCATGAATGAAATAGAGAAAGAGATCAATGAATTGGACATGCAACTAAAAAACAAGAAAAAGAACAAATTTAAAATCCCCAATTAAATACAAAATTAGAAATACTGAAAACCAAAGGAGAAATTAATAAAATTGAAAGTAAGAAAGCCATTGAACTAGTAAATAAAAATAAGAGCTGGTTTTATGAAAAAAACATAGATAAAACTTTGGTTAATTTAATTAAGAAAAAGAAAGAAGAAAACCAAAGTACTAGTATCAAAATTGAAAAGGGTGAAATGAAGAGGAAATCAAGAAAATAATTAGCATCTATTTTGCCCAATTGTGTGTCAATAAATTTGACAATTTTAGTGAAATAGATGAATATTTACAAAATTTTAAATTTCCCAGATTACAGAAGAAGAAATAAAATACTTGAATAACCCCATTTCAGGAAAAAGAAATTTAACAAACCATCTCCCTAAGAAAAAAAATCTCCAGGGCCAGATGGATTTACAAGTGAATTCTATCAAACACTTAAAGAACAACTAATTCCAATACTATATAGAGTATTTGAGAAAATAGGCAAAGGAGGTGTCCTACCATTTTTTATGATACAAATATGGTTCTGATACCTAAACTGGGAAGAGTCAAAACAGAGAAAGAAAAGTATAGACCAATTTCCCTAGTGAATATAGATGCAAAAATTTTAAGTAAAATATTAGCCAAGAGTTTATAGCAACTTATCTCCAGGATAATGACCAGGTAGGATTTATAACAGGAATGCAGGGCTATTTCAATATTAGGAAAACTATCAGCATAATTGAGAACATCAACAATAAAACTAAATAACTAAAAGCATATAATTATCTCAACAGAAGCAGAAAAAAACTTTTTTACAAAATACAACAATAATTTCTATTAAAAACACTACAGAATATAGGAATAAATGGAGTCTTCCTTAAACATCTATCTAAAACTATCAGTAATCATTAGATGTAATGGAGAAAAGCTAGAAGCATTTCCAATAGGAACAGGGGTGAAAAAAAGATGTCCGTTATCACCACTGTTATGCAATATTGTACTAGCAATGTTAGTTTTAGTAATCAGAGAGAAAATAAATTGAAGCAATTAGAATAGGCAAAGAAGAAACAAAGCTATCATTCTTTGCAGATGATATGATGGTATACCTAGAGAATCAGAGTATCAAGCAAAAAATTACTTGAAACAATAAACAACTTTAGCAAAGTTGCAGAATATAAAATAAAACCCCATAAGTCATTGGCATTTTTATATTTTAAACAAAGCCCAACAGCAAGACATATAAAAAGAAATTCCATTTAACTTTACTGTAGAATTTTAAAATATTTGGGAGTCTACCTGCCAAAAACAAACCCAGGAGCTATATGAACACAATTATAAAACACTTTTCACACACACATATACACACAGACACACACACACACACACACACACACACGTTTAAATAATTGGAAAAAAATATCAGTTGCTCATGGGTAGATTGAACTAATATAATAAAAATGATAATTCTACCTAAATCAATTTACTTATTCAGTGCCATACTAATCAAATTACCAAAATTATTTTATAAAGTTAGAAAATTAATAACAAAATTCATTTGGCAGAAGAAAAGTTCCAGAATATAAAGGGAATTAATAAAAAGAAATTCAAGAAATGGTCTCCCTGTAGCAGATCTTAAGTTGTATTTGCTCCTCATTGTATCATATTGCTGCTTTATAGCAGCAATAATCAAAATTACTTGGCACTGGCTATGAAATAAAGTGGCAGATCAGTGGAATAGGTTAGGCATGAAAGACACAATAATCAATTAATATATCAATCTTCTGTTTTATAACTCCAAAGACTGCAGCTTCTGGGATAAGAACTCACTATTTAACAAAACCTGCTGGGAAAACTGGAAAATAGTTTGGCACAAACTAGGCACAGAGCAACATATTATAACCTACAGCAAGATAAAGTCAAAATGGGGACATGATTTAAATATAATTGCTGATACTATAAGCAAACTAGTAGAGCAAGGGATAGTTTACCTGTCATAGATATGATCTTCTCTATCCAAGAGAAGAATTTATGATGAATCAAATCCATTATGAAATGCAACATGGATGATTTTAATTACATTAATTTGAAAAGTTTTTGCACAAACAAAGCCAATACAACCAAAATTAGAAGGGAAGCAGAAAGCTGGGAAACAATTTTTATGGCCAGGGTCTAAAGGCCTTTGTTAGTGTATTTAGAAGGAGCATATATAGACAGAGGGCACATGTTTGGGTTGAATATGAAGGGATGGGGGACTTCCATTTTTGGGAGCTAAGATGGCAGAGTAAGAGGTGAGTCTCTCTTACTCTCCCTTATTAACCCCTGAAAGCGCAGAAAATATCACCCCAGGAAAAACCCTGGAACAGCTGAACCAGAAGAAAGATGGGGTACAGTAGTGCAGTAGCCCAGGTGGCTTGAGGAATTAACTGGAAAGGCCCCTCTTACCTTGGAGGAATGGGAGCAGTACAGAACAGGAGGCATCCTGGCAAGCTAGTGGAAAGCCCCACCTCAGCATACCAGGAGGAGATACTGAAGCCCAGGTGGTGGAGCAAGCAAACACCAACACCTGGACCCCAAGTGCCTCTTTAAGGTTGGGGGAACCAGTGGAAACCCAGCTCAGAAAACCACCAGGTGCCTCAGCATTCTACAGCAACCAGCTGTCCCGGTGCCTCAGCAAAACTAAGGGAAGCAGCGCTACAAGGAGCCCCAGGCAAATACACACCCTACAACATCCATCAGAAAAGAGCTGAAGAAAGCAAAAAGAAGGAAAGGCCTGGGTGAGCAAGAAATCTCCAGGAGCCACACTACCCAATCCTACCCCTAAAGTTCCAGTATTGTTGTTTCCAGCCCAACACCAGGTAAGCTGCCAGAATCCTACAGCCTCCAACTGCCAACATTGGAGGCTCCAGAACACAAAGCCATGAACCAGGCCCTAGGCTCCCAACACAAGGAGCTAGGGTCAGTGCCTTCTGCTCTCCAGCAGGAGAGCCCAATCTCTTTAAAGGCCAGGAAATAAGCAAACACCATAAGCAACAAGAAATGTACAATAGATTCTTATGATGGGAAGAATGAAGATCAAGGCAGAAATTCTGAAGAGGAAAACATTGTCAACAAACCCACATCTGGAACCTCAAAAGAGAATATGAACTGGTCTGAAGCCCAAAAAGTCTTCTTAAAAGATCTCAAGAAGGATTTCTAAAGTCAAATGAGAGAGGTAGAAGAAAAATTGGGAAAAGAGACGAGAGATATGCAAGAGAGAGTCAAAAGCTTGGAAAAGGAAGGACAAAAATTAACTGTAGAAAATAAGTCCTTAAAAAATACAATTGGCCAACTGGAAAAAAAGTACACTGAAGAAAACAAGTCCCTAAAAATACAATTGGACAGCTGGAATAAAAGTACACTGACGAAAACAAATCCCTAAAAAAATACAATTGGCCAATGGGGAAGGAGGTACAAAATCTAATAGAACAATTTGTTAAAAATTAGAATTGAGCAAATGGAAGCTAATGACTCTATAAGAGAACAAGAATCAGTCAAACAAACATGAGAATGAAAAAATAGATGAAAATGTAAAATATCTCATTGATAAAACATCTGGCCTGGAAAACTGATCCAAGAGAGACAATTTAAAAATCATTGGTCTACCTGAAAATCATGATTTAAAAAAAAAAAAAGAGCCTGGACAGGAAAACTGCCCTAAGGTCCTAGAATCAGAGGGTAAAATAGCCGATCACCTCCAAAAAGAGATCCCAAATTGAAAACGCTAAGGAATATAGTAGCCAAATTCCCAAATTACCAGAGCAAAGAGAAAATATTGCAAGCAGCCAGAAAGAAACAATTTAGATATCATGGAACCACAGTCAGGATTACACAGAACCTTGCAGTTTCTACATTAAAAGACCATAGGGTGTGGAATATAATATTCCATAAGGCAAAGGAGCTTGGATTACAACGAAGAATCAGCTACCCAGTGAAAATGAGCATGATCTTTCAGGGGAGGAGATGGATATTCAATGAAGTAGGGGACTTCCATACCTTCCTGATAAAAAGACCAGAGCTCAACAAAAAATTTGATCTTCAAATACAAGACTCAAGAGAGATTTAAAAAGGTAAATGGGACAGAAAGTAACAACATGTTATTAATAAAAGCAAACTCTTTATATCCCTGCAAAGGAAGATGGCACTTGTAACATTTGAGAACTGTATTGTTATTACACCACGTTAAAAGGATATACATAAAGGGGGTGGGTATAAATTGACTTTGATATAATGATGAAAAGTATCTAATCAAGTGGGTTAAATGGATCCAAGTAAGTGAATTAATTTGATCTAACTAAGAAAATGTACTGAGAGAAAAGGAAAGGAAGAGGCAGACAAAGGTAAATTGCATCACAGGAAAAGGCTCAAAAACCTATTACAGAAGAGGGAAAGAAACGAGAGAGATGAGCATTGTTTGAACCTTACTCTCATCAGATTTGGCTTAAGAAGGGAATAATATAATCAATTAGGTATAGAAATCTAATATGCCCTATATGCAGTAGGAGGGAAAAGGGGAAAGAAAAGGGAGGGGGATAACAGAAGGGAAGTGGGACAGAGGGAGGCAGTGGTGAAAAGTAAAACATTAGTGAGGAGAGAAAAGGAGAAAGGAGAAAGAAAAGCATAAATGGGGGGGAAGGATGAAGAGAAAGACAGGTAGTTATCATAATTATGAATGTGATTTGTGAATATAATGGAATGCTACTGTGCTAGAAGAAATGATGAACAGGCAGACTTCAGATAAATCTGGAAAGGCTTGTATGAGTTGATGCTGAGTGAAGTGAGCAGAACCAGGAGAACGTTGTACACAGTAACGGCCACAATGAATGATGACTAATTTTGATAGACTTAACCTCACTCAAGCAATACAAGGATCTAAGACATCTCGAAAAACCTCATGATGGAAAATGCTATCCACATCCAAAGAAAGAACTATGGAGTTTGAATGCAGATCAAAGTATACTATTTGCTATTTTTTTTTCTTCTGTTGTGTTTTGTTTCCTCTTTCTGGTGGTTCCTCCTATTAGTTCTAATTCTTACTTACAACATCACTAATGTGAAAATATGTTTAATAAGCATGTATATGTATAGCCTATATTAGACTGTGCACCATCTTGGGAAGGGAGGGAGGGAGGAAGGGGAAGAAAAATTTAAAACTGAAAAGGTTATGGAAATGATTGCTGATAAATCAAAATATATTAATAAAATGAGAATATGAAGGGATGATATTTACAAAATAAAATTAAGGGGTAAGAGAGAGGAATGTACCAGGAGAAAGAGAAAGGAATATGTAGAATGGGGTAAATTATCTCACATAAAAGAGGCAAGAAAAAGCTTCTACAGTGGAGGGGAAGAGGGGAGAGTTGAATGGGAATGAGTGAACCTTACTCTCATCAGAATTGACTCGTAGAGGGAGTAACATACACACTCAGTTGGATATAGAAATCTATCTTACTTACCTTATAGGAAAGTAGGTTTGGAAGGACATAAGAGAAGGGACACAGTGATAGAAAGGAGGGCAGATGGGGGAGGTAGTAGTCAGAAACAATACACTCCTGAGGAGGGACAGTGTGAAAGAAGGGAGAGAATTGAATAAACGGGTGGGCTTAGGATAGAAGGAAATACAGTTAACAACAGTAACTGTGAAATAAAATTGAAACAAGTTTCTCTGATAACAGCTTCATTTCTCAAACATATAGAGAACTGAGTCAAATTTATAAAAAAAAAGTTATTCCCCAACTAACAAATGATTAAATGATGTGATCAATTTGGAGATGAAGTAATCGAAGCTATCTATAGCCATATGAAAAAACTCACTATTGATTGGAGAAATGCAAATTAAAACAATTTTGAAATACCTCCTCATACCTATTAGATTGGCTAATGTGATTGAAAAGGTAAATGACATATATTTTAGGGAACATGGGAAAAATAAAACTTTTAATGCACTATTGGTGAAGGTGAGAACTGATTCATCCATTCTGTAGAGCAATTTGGGACTATGCTCAAAGAGCTATAAAACCATGCATACCCTTTGGTCTTGCAATACCGTTACAAGGTCTACGTCCCAAATATATGTAAAAAATAATTATAGCAGTTCTTTTCTGGAGGTAAAGAATTAGAAGTTGAGGGAATGTCCATCAATTGGGGGATGGCTCTTGTTTTTATAAATTTGACTCAGTTCTCTATATGTTTTAGAAACAAGGCCTTTATCAGAGAAACTTGCTTCATTTTTTTTTCACAGTTACTATTGCAGACTATTTCCCTTCATTCTATTCCTCCTGTTTATTCTATTTTCCCTGTCTTTTCACCCTGTCCCTCTTCAGGAGTGCTTTGCTTTTAACTACTGCCTCCCCCAATCTACCTTCTCTTCTATCCTCCCTTCCCCATCCTTCTCTTATTCCTTTCTCCTCTTACTGTCCTGTAGGGTAAGTAAGATAGATTTCTATACCCAACTGAGTGTGTATGTTATTTCCCCTTTGATCCAATTCTAATGAGAGTAAGGTTTACTCACTCCCCCTCAACTCACCGCCCTTCTCTTCCAATGCAAAAGCTTTTTCTTGACTCTTTTATATGAAATAATTTACCTCATTCTATATATCCCTTTCTCTTTCTCCCTGTACATTCCTTTCTCACCCCTTAATTTTACTTTTTAGATATCATCTCTTCATACTCAACTCACACGTGTCCTCTGTCTATACACACTCCTAACTTCTCTAATAGTAAGAATGGTCTTAAGAGTTACAAATATCAACCCTCCGGTCTGCTCCAGTGTGTCCTGTGTTGGACTCTTCTCTCACTCCTATGCAACAAACCTTTCCTGCTGACCTTCCAAGTTGTCTTGGGCTGAAAATTTGTTTCAGTCAGTCTTTTTGTGGGTTTTGCTGCTCTTTGTTTTTAGTCATTCTTAAAAGTATTTGGAGGGCTTTGAAGGAGAGCTCAGGCAAGTCCCTGCCTTCACTTTGCTATCTTGGTAATGCCTCCTCTAGCATTTTTCTTTGAGATATTTTTATAACTGTTTTCACATTGTTGTCTTTTTCTGAGTTTATGTCTTGATCTTCTGCCACAGTAATAGCTTTTAATGGTAAAGTTCTTTATTTTTGTTCTTTGTTCATTTTTGCAGCCTATTTTTTTTTAACTTTGAACTTTAAGTTAAAGTTGTTCTCTACTCATGGAAGCATGGGGAGGTACCATTCTAAGCTTCAAGCTTTTTCATGTTGTTTTTTTTCAGAGCTATTTCTGGGCATCTGCAAGTTTTTGGTGCTTCCAAGATGGTGTGATTCTGGAAGAAGTGTGATAACTGCTCTCCTAGTCAGTGTTCTTTTTTTTACCACCATATATCCCTTTGTCTCCTGCAGCTGAAAGTGCTAGCCCTAAGGCCCCAAGCCCTGTGATTCACCCCTAGCCCTCCTCTCCTCCTTACATTTGTGCCCTAGAACTGCATTTGGACAATAGAGCTGCCAAACAGCACCGATTGTACCCAGTGCCAACAAAGTGTCTCCTGTATTCTCCTTCTGACCAGTTGTCTGATCTCCTTATTATCTCTGGGCTGAGCACTCTGAAAATAACAGCTGTTGCTATAGGTTGCCTCTGTTGCTACTGTCCTTGGTTGAGTGTTGTCTTCAGCCAGGCCTCTACCCCAGTCTCACAGACTTTTCCTGCTAACCTCTTAAATTTTCTTAGGTCAGAAAAACACTCTTACCCTGAACTTTTGTTGGCTCTGCAACTCCAAAATTTGATTTGAGGTATTTTTTTTTAAATTGTTCATAGGGGAATATTGAGAGAGTTCACCTTAGTGGCTATTCCTAAACCAACAACTTAGCTCCAAATCCTATCCAGAATTTTCTAAAGTATTTTATGATGCTCTTGAAGTCAATTTATTGTAATCTGTTCTTACTCTTCTCCCCACGCCATGTGTTTTTTTTCATTCCCTCTTGGGTGTTTTTGTAATTTCAGTTCTTCTGAGATACTGATATTCTAGGATTAGTAATCATATAAAGTCACCTCAAGAGAGTGTTAAAGAGGTAGGATTTGATAACCACTGTTTTGAGTCATTCTATTCAGTTGAAAAAAAATTCCCAAGTACTAACTACATGGAAGGCACTGTGATAATTGCTGTGAGAGAAACAGTGATGGGGGGGTGGGGAATGCCAGCTGAATAAATAAACACAAATTTGTAGTTTTGCTCTCCATCTCTACATCCTACCAGTGAGCCACTGCATGAATGGCAAGGTGGGATGTCTTTGTATTAGAGACCATTTGGTATAATTGTTGGTGTGCTTGATATAAATATGGCATGGTGGTCTTGGAGTGAAGAAAACAGAATTTCAATACTTGCTTCAGTCATTTACTAGTTGTGTGTTCCTGGATAAATAACTTAACCTCTCTAAACTGCATTTTCCTCACTATTAAAGAGGAATGATAATATCACTTACCTCACAGGGTAGTTGTAAAAGTCAAATTGGGGTAACATAGGTAAGTCCTTCACATATCCAAAAATGTTTCATAAATGTGAGTTATTGTTTTATTAGAAAATCTTCCCTGAAGAGCAGTATAATGATTATACTTATAAATAATATTAAAATCAAATCTTTGATCTTTTCTTATGCAATGGCAGGGCTTGACAACGTCTTCATCTCCCATTATGGATGATCATCTTCAGTTTTTTGTTTTGTTTTGTTTTGTTTTGTTTTGTTTTTGGTGAGGACAATTGGTGTTAAATGACTTCCTAACTGCCCCAATTGTGTTTTTTTTTTTACCTGAAGGCAAGTGATCTCAAATTATATTAGAAGGCGAAAAAACTCAACTACTTTGAATTGTCACACTATAATTAAATGAGGCTCAAGATGGAAACATTACATTGAAGTCAATCACATATTTTAATATATGATACATAATATAAATATATAATCAATGTATTAATATGTTAATACATAATTTATATAATATTTTAATACTGAAGTCAGTCAAATATTTTAATATTTTATAATTTTGAAGGACTGTTAGGGAATTTCCTGCAGTGTTAGACTGATTTACATATGGAGGGAGATATTTAGGAGTCTCAGCTCTTCATCATCAATGACCTTTTGAAAATTTTGAACTGAAATTCCCATAGACATCTCAACAGATGACATTTACATGAGACAACTCATTATTTTTCCCTCAAACCTTCCATTTTCACCAATTTTCTTGTTACTGTTGAAGGCATTACCATCATCTCAGTCATGTAGGCTTTAAAGCTCAGTTGTACATTACTTCTGATGGAGTTAAATGCTGCTTTTTTAGAGACAGATGGACAATCCTGCTGGTAAACGCTGTGGAGTTCTCATTTTTCATTTAGCAGCTTCTGAATTTCCCCTCAATTTTTGTCAATCCAGTCTTGATATTTGTGAGTGTTCTGACCAGATGAGTAAATACAGTGCTGTACATCAAATCTCTGAATGCTACCCACTCCTTTTCCATTCTACTAATGTCAACCATGTGTTGACTCTACTTTCACTCCAAGTTAGTAATGAACTGTTTCCACTCAGAGGAGTGCTCTAATCTGTTGACATTAAATCTTCTGGTCATCATCTTGCCTTGGGGCTGTAAGTTTTGTTAAATATGAATATTTGGCTTGGAGAGGATAAGTCTATGATTGTTACAGCACTGTACCACACATTCCTTTCATCATTCTCACAACCTGTGTGTCTCTTCTCCTTACAATGACATGGTCTATTAAATACCAATATTTGCCATGAAAATGCATCCACAATGTTTTATTTCATTTAGGCAAACAGAAGACATGTTGGTGATAAGGTCATGACATGCACAAGTCTTCAGTAGTAAGTGATCATTGTTGTTGCTATTTCCAACTCCATTCCTCCTAAGAATTCCCTGCCATGTTTGGTTGTCTGTGCCTACTCTAGAATTAAAGTAGCCCATAATTATAAGATTGTCATCTTTTGGCATATTGATGATGAGGGTCTCCAGGTTTCCATAATTTTTTTTTTAATTTGGCCTCATCAAGGTTCATCATATGTACACGCAAAACTTAGAGAGATGCAAGATTTTTGGCTAAGAAAGAAGGCAGATGAAATTCAGTTTTACACTGATAGTAACAATCCACAGTGCTTTTATGATGCCCTGAAGGCTATCTGTGGACCAAAAACACATGGACCAAAGACATATAATATCTCAGATATTAAGTGCCACATTGTTTGAATGCCAAACATATGCTTGTCTAAAAGACTATTTTGTGAAGAACCCACACAAGGCAAGTGCTCTCATGGTGGTCAGAAGAAACAATGCAAGGATGCTCTCAACGACTCTCTGAAGTACTTTGACTCTGGTCTTTTCATCAAATATGCTTGAAAGTCCTCTATTTCACTGAATGACCATTTTTTCCCCTGAAGGATTGCACTCAGTTTTGCTCGGTAGGTGATTCTTGGTTGTAATCCTATCTCCTTGGCCCTCTGGAATATTATATTCCAAGCCCTGCGGTCCCTTAATGTAGAAGCAGCTAAATCTTGTGTTATCCTAATTGTGTTTCCACAATATTTGAATTGTTTCTTTCTGGTTGCTTGTAATATTTTCTCCTTGACCTGGAAACTCTGGAATTTGGCTACAATATTCCTAGGAGTTTTCCTCGGGAGATATCTTTCAGGAGGAGATCAGTGGACTCTTTCAATTTCCATTTTACCCTCTGGTTCTAAAATATCAAGGCAGTTTTCCTTTATAATTTCTTGAATGATGATACCTGGGCTCTTTTTTTGATCATGGCTTTCAGATAGTCCAATAATTTTTAAACTCTCTCCTGGATCTATTTTCCAGGTCAGTTGTTTTTCCAATCAGATATTTCACATTGTTTTCTAATTTTTAATTCTTTTGGATTTGTTTTACAGTGTCTTGATTTCTCATAAAGTCACTAGCTTCCAATTGCTCTATTCTAATTTTTAAGGAAGTATTTTCTTCAGTAATCTTTTGGACTTCCTTTACCATTTGGCCAATTTTGCTTTTTAGGGTGTTCTCCTCATTGTCTTTTTGGACCTCTTTTGCCACTTGAGTTAAGCTATTTTTTAAGGTGTTATTTTCTTCAGTATTTTTTTGGGTCTCCTTTAGCAAGCTGTTGACTTGTTTTTCATGATTTTTTTGCATCACTCTCAGTTTTTCCTCTACTTCTCTTACTTGCTTCTCAAAATCCCTTTTGAGCTCTTCCAAGGCCTGGGACTGATTCATATTTTTCTTGGAGGCTTTGGATGTAGGAACTTTGGCTTTCTTGTCTTCTTCTGGTTGTATATTTTGATATTTTTTGTCACTAAAGTAAGATAATATAGTCTGACTCTTTTTGCTCAGTTTGCACATGATCCTGACCAATTACTTGAGTTTTAAACTCTTTGTTAAGGTAAAAGTCTCCTGCCAATGTGAAGAGTGTACTGTCCCAAGCTTTGCGGGTTTGTACAGCTGTTTTCAGAGGTACTTCTAGGAACCTGTAAATTTTCAGTTCTTCCAAGGTGGCATGGTAAGGGGCGAGGTGTTTCCTCTCCACCACCACAACAAGCTTCACCACACCAGCGTTCCTCTTATCCCCAGGACCTCCCCTCAGAACTGTGACCCAGATCCAAGCACCAGTAAAGCAAGAGATTCCTCCCTCAACACTGGCAAAGAGATCCCTGCAATCCCCTTCTGATCAGCCACTCGATTCCCCCTCAGTCTGTGAGCAGGAAGCTCAGGAAAAAGCCGTGGCCTCGGGCCATGCTTGAGATTTGGCTGAGACCTAGCTCCTCTCACCACAGTCACAGACTTTTCCTACTGAACTTCTAAGTTGTCTTTGGCATTCATGGATTGAGAAGTTTGGAAACTGCCACAGGTGCCCGCGATTCAGTCCTCTGAGGCCTGCTCCAGCATTGCTGCGGCCTATGCGCCGATGCTGAGCTGCGCTCCTCTCTCCGCCTGGCACGATATACCTTTCCAATCAACCATCCAGGCTGTCTTTGGCTGGAAATTGGTTTCACTCTGTCTTTTTGTGGGTTCTGCTGCTCTAAAAATTTTTAAGGTATTTGGAGGGTTTTGGGAGAGAGCTCAAGACAGTTCCTGCTTTCTTTCTGCCATCTTGGCTCCACCCCCTCTCTGAAGCACTTTGGATTTGATCGTATAACATGGGAAACACTGACACAGGATAACACAGCATGGTGTGTCCTCATCAAAGAAGGTGTTGTGGTCTATGAGCAAAGCCTAATTGAAGAAGCTCAAAAGAAATACGAGGTGTGTAAAATTAGAGAATCTACCCCAAAGATTCACATGGACTATTTGTGCCTGACCTGAGGTAGAACATTCTGAGCTTATAGTGGTCTGCTCAGCCTCAGAGCAACACACTATAGCTGGACTTTAACAGAGTGATCTCATTTTGGTCCTCTTCAAGAATGAAGGACAACAACCAACTCAGGTTTTAAAACTCAGTTTCATATTTGACTCAAAACTCTCACTCACCCCCATGGATTTGGGGGTGTTTGACAATTTCAGTTGTCAAATATTGTCCTTTCTAACATCACATCAACTTGTCTGCATCCTATTCTTTCAAATCACACAGTTACCATGTCACCCTAGTACAGGTCCCCTTCACCTCTCAGTTGGATAATTGCAAGAGCCTATTTTTTGGCTCCTCTGTCTCAAGTGTCTTTTTATATCATTCCTTTTTTATATCAATCCTCTTTGCCAGAATGATTTTTCTAAAGCAAAAGTTTGACTATGTCAGCTCCACTTACTCAATAAATTCCAGTGACTGTATGATTTCCATGATCAAATGTCAAGTTCTCATTTGTCATTTAAAGATTTTCAAAGTCTGGTCTCTTTCTACCATTCTAACCATTTTATAATTGACTTCCCTTCACACACTATCAAATCTAGCTACACTAGCCTAGTTAAATGACACTGAATTTCACTATTTTTGCAGTAGGGGCTGGCTATGCCACGTGCCTAGAATGCTGTCCTTCCTTATCTCCAGTTCTTAGTTTCCCTTGTTTCCTTCTTTTTTTAAAATTTTTTATTAATAAATTTATTTATTTTTAGTTTTCAACATTTCCTTCCACAAGATTTTGAGTTCCGAATTTTCACCCCATCTCACTCCTCCCCCCACCCCAAGATTGCATGCTTTCTGAATACCCCTTCCCCTAATCTACTCTCCCTTCTATCTCTCCCCCCCCTTTTCTTATCCCCTTCCCCTTTTATTTTCCTGTAGGGCAGGATAGATTTCTGTACCCCATTTCCTGTATTTCTTATTTCCCAGTTGCAAGTGAAAATATTTTTTAAACAAATGTTTTTAAATCTTTGGGTTCTGAATTTTCTCCCTTCCTCCCTCCCCACCCACCCTCATTAAAAAGGCAAGCAACTCAATATAGGTTATACATGCACAGTTATGCAAAACCCTTGCATAATAGACATGCTGTGAAAAACTAATTCTATTTCCCTTAATCCTATCCTGCCCCCTCCCCATTTATTCAATTCTTTATTTTGAGCCCATCCCTCCTCAGAAGTATTTGCTTCTGATTACCCCCTTTCCCAATCTACCGTCCTCTCTATCATCCCCCTACTCTCTTGTCCCCTTTCCCCTTATTATCCTGTAGGGTAAGACAGATTTCCATACCCAATTGAGTGTGTATGTTATTGCCTTCTTAAGTCAAATCCTATGAGAATAAGATTCACTCATTCCCTCTCACCTTCCCCTGTTTCCCCTCCATTGTAAGGGCTATTTCTTTTTCTGTTTTTTTTTTGTGTGAGATAATTTACCCCATTCTACCTCTCCCTTTCTCCTCCTAGTATAATCCTCTCTCACCCCTTAATTTTATTCTCCAGGTACCACCCCTTCATCTTCAACTCACTCTGTGCCCTCTATCTATCTATCTATCCATCTATCTATCTACATGTGTACATATAATTTTTCCCTCCAACTACCCTAATACTGACAAAGGTCTCATGAGTTACAAATATTACTTTCCATGCAAGAATGTAAACAGTTCAACCTTAATAAGTCTCTTATGATTTCTCTTTCCTGTTTACCTCTTCATGTTCCAGTTGAGTCTTGTATTGGAAAGTCAAATTTTCTATTCAGCTCTGGTCTTTTCATCAAGAATGCTTGAAAGTCCTCTATTTCACTGAATGACCATTTTTTCCCCTGAAGGATTATACTCAGTTTTGCTGGGTAGGTGATTCTTGGTTGTAATCCTATCTCCTTTGCCCTCTGGAATATTATATTCCATGCCCTGTGATCCCTTAATGTAGAAGCAGCTAAATCTTGTGTTATCCTGATTGTGTTTCCACAATACTTGAATCTTTCTGTCTGCTTGCAATATTTTCTCCTTGACCTGGGAACTCTGGAATTTGGCTACAATATTCCTAGGAGTTTTCCTTTGGGAATCTCTTTTACAAGGTGATTGGTGGATTCTTTCAATTTCTATTTTGCCCTCTGGTTCTAAAATATCAGGGCAGCTTTCCTTTATAATTTCTTGAAAGATGATGTCTGGGCTCTTTTTTGAATCATGGCTTTCACATAGTCCAATAATTTTTCCAGTTCTCTCTCCTGGATCTATTTTCCAGTTCAGTTGTTTCTCCAAAGAGATATTTTACATTGTTTTCTAATTTTTAATTCTTTTGGATTTGTTTTGCAGTGTCTTGATTTCTCATAAAGTCACTAGCTTCCAATTGCTCTATTCTAATTTTTAAGGAAGTATTTTCTTCAGTAATCTTTTGGACTTCCTTTACTATTTGGCCAATTTTGCTTTTTAAGGCATTCTTCTCCTTATTGGCTTTTTGGACTTCTTTTGCCATTTGGGTTAGGCTATTTTTTAAGGTGTTATTTTCTTCAGTATTTTTTGGTCTCCTTTAGCAAGCTGTTGACTTGTTTTTCATAATTTTCTTGCATCACTCTCATTTCTCTTCCCAGTTTTTCCTCTACTTCTCTTACTTGCTTCTCAAGATCCTTTTTGAGTTCTTCTATGGTCTGGGACCAATTTATATTTTTTCTTGGAGGTTTTGTATGTAAGAGCTTTGACTGTGTTGTCTTCTTCTGGTTGTATGTTTTGATCTTTGTCCCCAAAGTAAGATAATATAGTCTGACTCTTTTTGCACTGCTTACTCATCATCCCAGCCAATTACTTGATTTTTAAACTCTTTGTTAAGGTAAGAGCCTGCTTCCAATGTGGAGAATGTACTGTCCCAAGCTTTGGGGGGTTGTACAGCTGTTTTCAAAGATATTTCTTGGAACCTGTAAATTTTCAGGTCTTCCAAGGTGCTATGATAAGGGGCGAGGTGTTTCCTCTCCACCGCCACAACAAGTTCCACCATGCCAGCACTTTTCCTTGCCCCAGGACCACCCCTCAGAATTGTAACCCAGATCCAAGCACGGGCAAAGCAAGAAATTCCTGCCTCAGCACTGGCAAAGAGATCCCTGCAATCCCCCTCTGATCAGCCACTAGATTCCCCCTCAGTCTGTGAGCCAGAAGCTCAGGAGACAGTCGCTGCCCCGGGGTCATGCTCAGGACTTGTGGCTGATACCTCGCCCTTTCTCTCACTACAGAAACAGACTTTTCTCGCTGACCTTCTAAGTTGTCTTTGGCGTTCTTGGGTTGAGAATTCTGGAAACTGCCACAAGTGCCTGAGATTCAGCCTTCTGAGACTTGCTCCAGGCTAGCTGAGTCCTGCACACCCATGTGGAACTGTGTTCCTCTCCCCACCCGATGTGATATACCTTTCTGATCAACCATCCAGGTTGTCTTGGGCTGGAAATTTGTTTCACTCTTTTTTTTTTTGGATTCTGCTGCTTTAGAATTTGTTTAGAGCCATTTTTTTACAGGTATTTGGAGGGGTTTGGGGGAGTGCTCAAGCAAGTCACTGCTTTCACTAGGTCATCTCTCCATCTCTCCTTGTTTCTTTCAAAATTAATATAAGTTCCACATTAGATAAAAGACCTTTTTTCATCTCCACCAGTCTCATAGTGTATTCCCCTGAGATAACCATTCATCTATTCTGTGTCTATCTTTTACCATGACTATCTTAGTGTTCAGCTGCTAGCATATTATATCTATATCTATATCTATCTATCTATACATATATACATATATATGTGTGTATGCACACACATGTTACTTGAATCTTTGCAGTTTTACAAGATGCTATACATTATCTCATTTTATCCCAACAATAACAACATTGGGAAGCAAGTTTTATTTTTATCACAAATTTTTTCAAATGATGAAACTGGGACATGGGTTCAAGAATTAATTAGGGTAGCACAACAAGTGACTGAAGCTGGATTATAGTTATAGCTGATTCCATGTCTTATATTCTTTCTACTGCATCACCTAGCTGCCCTTCTTCATATCCCCGGCTCTTAGTACAGTGTCTAACTCATGGCAAGTGATTAATAAATATTTAGTGACTGACTGACCAGACAAAAGTGAATAGAAAAATGGTCATTTTTATTCATGGAACAAGACATTCAATATAATTTAAATTGTTGGAGATGTTTCTATGGTAAAACATTTTGTACTGCAAAAGAATATTTTTGGCAACTTGTCTTAAAAGACCAGCTTTGGGCACCTCATTGATGTATAGTCTAAACTTAGCTCAAGAAAATCAATAGTTTCAACTGGATTGTCACACAATGACAGTTATGATCTCTGGTTAGACACTCAAACTTCTGACTACAAGTAATACTCAGGTCTATTTGATGTTTTGGCTTTTTCTAAGACTTTTCTGTGGCCTTTGCAAAACTAAAACAGCTAATTATTCATTCTTTAGAATAATGATACATTCCACAAATATTTAGGTTACAAGTCTGTTAATGGTATATACAAGCAATATTGACTCTCCATAGCTTATATGCAGGTTTGTTTGTGGTATGGGATATTAGGAAGAATGAAGGTTATGTCATTTTAACAGTTAAAACAACAAATTACTCATTGTGCAGAATAATACATACAAGAGACTCCTAGCGTGTATGGCAATTAAATACTTCTACAACTAACGCTGATGAGAAATAACTGCCCCCTTGCAGTAAAATCTATTATTTTCCCAATGATTCAAGAACTTTATAAGTTGTCAAATGAACTGAATTAGGATCAAAATAGCCTCTTATTGAATGATTACATTTGTATATCTGGGCATATTTTCCAAAATGCGTTAGGCTTTGTACAAAGGTTGTGTTCTCTTCGTGGCAATGAAAGGTCTGATTGAAAGTGACTGATAAATCATGTAAAGCTTTTCCAATCAAAGCAATTTCCATTAGAGTTCATCAAAATGATAAATCTTCATAGGATCCATGTCAAAATACATTTTAATTACTTTGTTACCACAAACAAGTCCTATAAAAATAAACATGCTGTGAGATAAATGAGGTGTAGGTTGGAAATATTATATGTTGAATATTTTTGTAGGAAATCTTTAAGAAACATTTTACCTTGGTGAAATGAAGTGAATAAATCACAAAAACAATCAACATTTTCTCCTTGATTGTTTTCCATGAACACAAAAGCAAGAAAGTTTGTCTGAAGATTATAATGGAAACATAATTTTAAAATAAATAACATGACAAATGTAAATAAATTAACAATTTAATTCATTTATTTAGAACTGGAAAGGAACTCTGAGACCATGCAGTCCAATCCCCTCACTTTCAAAATGAGGAAATTGAAACAATTGTGTTAAATGACTTACCCATGGTCACACAGGTAGTCAGCCTTAATCAAATACTCTGTTGCTTTTCCTTAAATATCTAATTGCACCAAAAGTCACCCTTTTCATTTTGTCACTCCAAAAGTACAGTGCCATGGCACAGCAGCATTGTCAGTGTCAAAGCATCTATAGCTGCAAGGACATCAGTTCTTCATTTGTAAAATGAGGTAGTTAGACTAAATGGCCACTAAAGTCATTCACAGTTTGAAAATCTTGTAATCCTATGAAATTGACTATAAGTTGGAAGACTGGGGCACCAGTTTGAATTTTAACTCAAACACTTATTAATTCTGTGACCTTGGCCAAGTACCCCTCTCTGGTGCTTAATTTTTTCATCTCAAAAATAGGAGCATAAACTAGGTGGTTCTTAAGTTATCTTCTAATAATAATATGCCATGACCTGAGAATCTTCAGGAAAATAGGCACAAGATATAATAATATCAGATTTCTACCACACTCAGAATAGGAGAAGGAGGGTAGGACGGTGATACAATTATATTTTGGATACCTAAACCAGGAGAACAAAAACAGAGAAATAAACTTATAAACAACTTCCTTGATGAATATCAATGCAAAAATACTTTAAATAAAATACTAGCAAGGAGATTATAACAACATATTACAAAAAATCCTACACTGTGGCCAAGTTAAATTTATATCAGAAATGAATGGTTGGTGCAATGTTAGGATAGTGTACCAGACATGAAGGACAGCCAGAAAAATGCCTGGAGCTGAGAAATAGAGTGCCCTCTTCATGGAAAAGCCAGGAAACAGGTATTACTGGATGAGACTATATTTAGTAAAATGCAAGAAGACCTGCAAAGATAAAAGGTTATGAATAGCCAGATTTATAATCCAGATTTACACAGTCACTTTGGTTCTGTACAGTTCAGTGTTTTAAATTACAATTTTTTTATGAAATTGTGAATGTTGTAAGCAAATTATTCTAATCCTTCATCCATAAATCAGTATATCTTACATGGGTTCACGAACTTTGTAATATATTTTATAAAAAAGTATCCTCATAGATAGGGACCTTATAAACACACACGTATATTCCTATATACATATATAAATACATACACTATATACTATATACATATGTAAATATATACATATATTAATAAAAATATGTATAAATATGTACATATATAAGTACATAGACATTTTATTATGTATTAAATAAACAAATATAATAGCTAGGTAGTACAGTGGGTAGTGTGCTAGACTTGGAATCAGGAAGACTCAGCTTCCTGTGTTCTGACTTGAGACACTGAATAGCTGTGTGTCTTTGGACAAGTCACTTAACCCTTTTTGCTTCAGTTTCCTCATCTGTAAAATGAGCTGGAGAAGGAAATGGCAAATCACTCCAATATTTTTGCAAGAAAACCCCAAATAGGTTCACAAAGTGTTAGATAATACTGAAACATCAACAAATGTACACACACACACACACACACACACACACACACAAACACACACACACACGGAGTAAGTAAGAGATCCAGGATTCAGAACCAGGAATTCTGCCTCCAAATCCAGTGTCATAGTCACAAAAATATGCTGGGTTTTTTTTCACCTCTGTTTCACTTCTCCAGGTTTCAGTTACCTTAGGAAGAGGTTTGACTAGAATCAAGGGTTCTTATCTTCTCTCTCTCTCTCTCTCTCTCTCTCTGTCCATATGCGTGTGTGTGTGTGTGTGTGTGTGATGGACTTTGGCAGCCTGCAAAGCACACCGGAAGACCTTCTCAGAGAAATTATGCATAAAATTATATATATGTGTGTGTGTGTGGGTGTGTGTGTGTGTGTGTGTGTGTATAATTATTACAAAGGAAACTCATTATGTTAAAATACAGTTGTATTTTTTAAATGTTCATTATTTCTTAGTAAGTAATCTCTAAAGTTCCTTCCAATTGTAACAACGTATTTAGATTATTTTATGATTCCTGGAACTAAATTTAACAGTAAGTCTTTTCTGGGAAACTTACTAAATCTTTTATCTAAGATTTTATCCAGTGGATGACAGACTTGAGTACATAACAACTTTTTGTTGCTAGAGTTGTCCTATATTTAATAACAGCTTCTTTGATGAGTACCACAAGTACCCATCAAACCATAGCTATACTGCCACTTCATTCAAAAAGTCTTCCCCCAGTCCAAATCTCTCAGTCCAAATCACTGTGTAGTTATTTTGTGAATGAGGAACATTAATATGTAACAGGCCTGGAAAGGCCTAAATTTAATCAGAGTAAGCATAACACCTACATGTTCTGAATTTTTATTCTTGAATTCTTGCTTTTGATGATAATAAGCCACCAAAATCACAGTAATCCTTCTTGAAGTTGTTTGGTATTAGGTTCATTTGGCATTTGAAAAATTGGGTGCTATGCCAAGGTGTTAGATGAAACTTATTTTTGTTCTCTGATCAAGGACTGTTATACATATCTCTCCCCATTTAATCTTCCTAAACAAATTAGATTAGTTACCATATAAGTGAAAAAAAAAAGTTTTAGTTTGTTTTCTTTTTACTTCTTTGAGCACCTGGGTATAGTGCCAGGCCACAGAACCCATTTAATCAAATTTTCTGTGCCAACACTAGAAGAAGTCAATTCATGATTTTATTTTTTGTAGGGAGCTATATATTAAAATTAAATTGAGGTCTTTAGAATCTGTGTGTCTAAATGGCATGGAAAGTAAATGAGGTTCAATTTAATTTTAGGAAACAGAACATCAGAGGCACAAACTAAATTGTAGACTAATTTTAAAACCTATGAAAATAGTCTTGCAGACACGATTTCATTCAACATGAGAATTTAAAGGTTTTTCCTATACAATAAGATCATTCCACAAAAACCTACTTTATATTTATATTGTGCATATTCTGTGCTTACTTTTCTATGTATTTGCTATATTTTCCCAGTAAAATGTAAGCTGCTTAGGGGCTAGGATGAGGCTATTTTGCTTTATGTTCCCAGAGCCTACAACATTGCATGCCATACATTATGAAGCATCATTCTTAATAAATGCATTTTGAATGAGTAAATAAAAATTTAAACTCTACCCTGATATCCTCAAACCAGAGTGTAAAATAGAAATTGAAAGAATTCATCAATGACCTCCTGAAAGAAGTCACAAAATGAAAACTTACAGAAATAGTATGGACAAATTCTAGAACTCCCAGGTCAAGGAGAAAATAATAAGCATCCAAAAAGAAATAATTAAAATATTGTAGAGCCACAGTCAGGATTACAAAGGATTTATCAGCTTCTACATAAAAAGATCTGAGCACTTGGAACATGATATTCATGAAGGCAATAGAGTTAAAATAACAATCAAGAATCACCTACCCAGTGAAAGTGAGTATGATACTTCAGGGGGAAAATGGATATTCAATGAAATAGAAGATGTTCAAGCATCCCTAATGATAAGATCAGAGCCAAACAGCAAATCTGATTTTCAAATACAAGACTCAAGAAAAGCATAAAAAGGTAAACTGGAAAGAGAGAACAGGGGATTCAGTATGGTTAAACTATTTACATCTCTACATAGGAAGATGATACTTGTAACTCTTAAGAAATTTATCACTATTGGGGCAGTTAGAAGGATTATACATAGACAGAGGGTGCAGGTATAAGTTGATATTGATGGGGTGACATTAAAAAAAATAAAGGAATGATAAATAGGATTGCACCAGGAGAAGAAGGATGGAAGAGGTAGAATGGGGATAAATTATATCACATGAGGATGCATGAAAGACCTATTACTGTGGAAGGAATGATGGAAGCATGCTGGGCATCACTTGAAACTTAGACTCATCTGAATTGGTTCAAAAAGGGAATAACATAAACACTCAGATGGGTACAGAAATCTATCTTACCTACAGGGAAGTAGGAGGGGAGGAAGATAAGAGAAAGGAAGGCTGATTGGAGGAGGTTATTCTGTTCTAGACTAGGCAATAAGGAAAGCTATCATATCACTCTTTGCAGATGATGTAATGGTATCCTTAGAGAATCCTAGGAAGTCATCTAAAAACTAGTTTAAATAATTAACTTTACCAAAATTGCAGGATATAAATAAATCCACATAAGTCATCAGCATTTGTATATATTACCAACAAAGTCCAGCAGCAAAAGATAGAAAGATAAATTCCATTTAAAGAAACTATAGACAATATAAAATACATGAGAGTCTAACTGACAAGACAAACCCATGAACTATATAAATTACATATACACTTTTCAATTTACAAATTGAATTACAAAACACTTTTCACACAAATAAAATCAGAACCAAAATAGAAAAAATCAATTGTTCATGGCTAGGCTGAGTTGATATATAAAAATGGCAATTCGACTTAAATCAATTTACTTATTCAGCGCCATACTAATCAAACTACCAAAAATTTATAAGGCTAGATAAAATAACAAAATTATCTGGAAGAATAAAAGGTCAATAATACCAAGGAGATTTTTAAAATGTCTGTTCTAGATCAAAAAGTGCATTATAAAATGCTAATAATTTAAAACAATCTGTTACTGGCTAAGAATGTACAAAAATATTTATAACAATTCTTTTTGTGGTGGCGAAGAATTGGAAATTGAGTGGATGCCCATCAATTGGGGAATGGATGAATAAATTGTGGTGTATGAATAAGATGAAATACTATTGTGCTGTAAGAAATAATGAGCAGGTGGATTTCAGAAAAACCTGGAAAAGACTTGTATGAACTGATGCTGAGTGAAATGAGCATAACCAGGAGAACATTGCACATAACAGCCATGTTGTGTGATGACTGGCTTTGATAGACTTAGCTCTTCTCAGCAATGCAAGGATGTAAGACAACTCCAAAAGACTCATGATGGAAAATGCTACACACATCCAGAGAAAGAATTATGGAGTCTGAATGCAGATAGAAACTTACCATTTGTTCTTCTTTTGTCGTTTTGTTTTGTTTTGTTTCTTCTTTCTCATGGTTTCTCCCATTAGTTCTAATTCTTCTTTACATCTTGACGAATGTGAAAAATATGCTTAATACAAGTGTATAAGTAGATCTTATATCAGAAGTTGTGTCACCTTGGGGAGGGGAAAAGAAAGGGGAGAAAATTTAAAACTCAAAATCTTATAGAAGCAAATGTTGAAAACTAAAAATGAATTAATTATTAAAAAAAGAAATATCATGTTGGATCAGTGGAATAGCTTAGGTACACAAGACACAGTAGTAAATGATCATAGTAATTTAATGTTTGATAAACCCAAAGACTAAAACTTTTGGGAAAAGAACTCACTCTTTGACAAAAATAGTGTTGGAGAAAAGTGGAAAACAACATGGCATAAACTAAGTATAAACCAACATATTACTCAATATAACAAGATAAGAATGGGCACATGATTTAGCCATAAATGGTGATACCATAAACAAATGAGAAGAGCAAGGAATAGTTTACCTGTCAGATCTATGGAGACAGAAGAATGTCAGACCAAACAAGAGATTCAGAACATTATAGGATGTGAAATAAATAATTTTAATTATGTTAAGTTAAAAAAAGGTTTTGTACAAACAAAACCATTGTAACCTCAATTAGAAGGAAAGCAAAAAGCTGGGAAACAATCTTTACAGTAAATATCTCTGATAAAGGCCTCATTTCTCAAATTTATAAGAACTGAGTCAAATTTATAACAATAACAATAACAATTTATAACAATTTATAACAATTCATTCTCCAATTGAAATATGGTCAAAGGATATGAACAGGAGTTTTCATATGAAGTAAGTAAAGCTGTAGATAAGTCATATGAAAAAATGCTCCAAAATAATATATACAGGCAATGGGGTATAGAAATCGATCCTGCCCTACAGGAAAACTGAAGGGAAAAGGGATAAGAGAAGGGGCAGGGAAATAGAAGGGAGGACAGATTAGGGGAAGGGGTATTCAGAATACACACCATCTTGGGTTGGGGGGGAGGGATGAGATGGGTAGAAAATTTGGAATTCAAAATCTTGTGGAAGAGAATGTTGAAAACTAAAAAGAAGTAAATTAATAAAAAAGAAAAAAATACTCCAAAATACTATTGATTAGAGAAGTGCCAATTAAAACAATTCTCAGGTGCCACCTCATGCATACCATATTGGTTAATATGACAGAAAAAAAAAACATGATAAATGTTGGAGGGGATGTGAGAAAATTGAAACACTAATTGCACTGTTGTTGGAGTTGAGAACTGATCAAACTATTCTGGAGAGCAATTTGAAAGTAAACCCAAAGGACTTTAAAACTATGTACATCCTTTGATTTAGCTACTAGGTCTATATTCCAAAGAGATTTTTTTTTAAAAGAGAAAAGACTTATTTATATAAAAATATTTATAGTAGTTCTAGAATTGAAAATTGAGGGGATATCTGTCAGTTGGGGAATGCTTGAACAAGTTATGGTATATGCATGTAATGGAATACTATTGTGCTATAATAAATGACAGTCAAGATGATTTCAGAAATACCTGGAAAGACTTACATGAACTTATGCAAAGTGAAATGAGCAGAACCAGGAGAATAGTGTACACCTAAAAGTGATATTATATGATGATCAAATGTAAGTGACTGAGCTATTCTCAGCAATATAATGATCCAAGACAATTTCAAAGGACTCATGATGAAAAGTGATATTCACATCCACAGAAAGAACTGGAGCCTGAATAGATATTGAAGCATATTATTCATTTTATTTTATTTTAATTTATTATTTTATTTTATTAATTTTTGTCTGTGTCTTCTTTCACATGACTAATATGTAAATATGTTTTACATGATTGCACTTGTATACCCTATATCTAATTTCTTACAATTTCAAGGAGGAGGGAGGGAGAAATATAATTTGGAATTTAAATAAAAAAAGAAATGTTAAAATTGTCTTCACATTTAATTGGGGGAAATATTATTTTTAAATATTATATTTTATTTTTATCTATAAACAAAAATTTGCTCATTCTAATCCATCACACTTGAGAATTAGAAAAAAAAATCCTGTACAAACATATGTAGTCAATTACAATAGATTTCATCAATAGTCATATATTTTTCCCTTATTCTTTCAAAGTTATTTGCCTTATTCATATTGCTCTCAGTTCTCCAGGTTCTTTTCACTTCCCTCAACATCAGATCATACAAGTCTTCTCTGAAAAACATCCCTTTCATCATTTTTGACAATAAAATAGTATTCTTTCACATGTGAATAGTGCAACTTGTTCATCCATTCTCCAATTTGTGGGTATCTCCTCACATTCCACTTCTTTGCCACCTCAACAGAAGTTAAACTATTTTATACACCCTTAGAGTTTGTGTTGCTCAGGATTAATTCCTCCCTTAATCTACCCTTTCTTTAGATCCCCCTTCCCTTTATTTCTGCACTCAACTGTGTAGAAGTGTGGTTTTTTTTTGTTTCCTTTAGCTAGTTCTGATGAGTGAGGTTGAAGTGCCTGCTGCTCCCTTTGTCCCCTTCTCCTTGTTTGTATAGATATTTACTTGTGCATAGTTATTAGGAGAGATAACTGTCCTACCTGTCCTCTTCCTCACACCTCTCCCATTGTTAATCTTCTCTTCCCTTCCCATTCTTCTTTAAAATTCATCAAAGCTTAACTGAACCACTCTCAGATGTTGTTTAATTAGATTCCTTCTCTGATCTTGATGATGATAAGACTCAGAGAGTTCAAAGGTATTATCTCTCCATATTAGAATGCTAATAGTTTATTCTTCCTTGGTTAATTATCATTGTTCATTCATGCCTACCATTTTATTTTTCTCTTAACTCTTTTGTTTGATCTTCAAAGTTTCTATGCAACTGTGGTTTTTTTGTCAAGAATGCTGAGAAGCCCTGTATTTCATTCAGGGTCCTTTTTTTTTCACTTTGTAGCATTATACTCAAGGGCAACTAAGTGGCACAGTGGATAGAACACAGGGCCTGGATTCAAGAAAACCTGAGTTCAAATCCAGCTTCAGACATTTACTAGCTGTGTGACACTACAAGTAACTTAACCCTGTTTACCTCAGTTTCCTTTTCTGTAAAAATGAATTGGAAAAGGAAATGGCAAATGACTCCAGTATCTTCACTAAGAAAACCCCAAATGGGGTCACTGAGAGTCAAACAAGACTGAAATGACTGAACAGCAACAACAACAAACATTATTCTCAGTTTTGCTAGGTAGGTTATTCTTGGCAATAAAGCCCATTTTTTTTTCTTTTGCAATAACATATTCCAAGTTTTCTGTTCCTTTATAGATGGCTGCTAAATGACATGGGATCCTGGCTGTGTCTCCTCAGTATTGCAATTCTTTCTTACTGCTTTTAATATTTTTTTTCTTTGTCTTGGAAGCTCTATTAAGGGCATTGCATTCTCCCAGGCATCCAAGCTTTAAACCTCTGCATCACCCTTGACTTTCCACACTCACACCATATATCCAGTACTTGATCAAGTCATTTTTAGTACTGTATTTTCACAGCATCTCTCCTATAATCATTTTTCTCACCATTCACACAGCCACCACTTTAGAAGAGGCTTCATCAGCTTTTATTTATTTATTCTATTGTAATGGTCTTCTGGTTAGCTTGCCTTGTCTCTTTTCACTTTAGCCCATTCTTTACATAGCTGCCAAATTCATTTTGCTAAAGGTCAGTTCTAATCTCATATTGCACCTTAGTCAACAAACAACAATGGCTCCCTATTATTTCTATGGCAAAATATAAATTCCTGTTTTTCATTTAAAGACCTTCACAAACTGGTCTCTTCCTACATTTCTATTATTCTGACACTTAATTTTCTTTCACAGTCTCTATGATACATACACACTGGCCTAATTTCTGTTCCTTTAACATGAGACTCTTTAAACTTTTTTATTATCATAATCTTTATTATGTATGGAATTGTTTTCCACATGTTACATCCTGATTAAATCTGAGATGAGACCTTTTTTTTTATCTATTTAAAGGCCAACATCTTCCTTTATTCTGTACAATATCTTTAATTACGGTCTAGCAAATATAATACCTTTTATTGCAGGATTTCTTTCACCATAAAAGCAAAAAGCCCTCAACTATAATCATTGGTATCAAATCAGACATTAAAAAGATAACAAACATAGAACAACTTTGTCCATTTAAAAATGCATAATGAATACTAAAGTTAGTGGCAAACAAAACAAAATAAAACAAAAGATACAAACAGTACAGTTCTAGAGGGCAGACTTTCTTGTTCAGGGGATAAAAGTAAAGACTCCAGACCATATCTTGGTTCCTCTGGATAGCACAGCATAGAATCATGCTGAAAATCATGACAAAGATCATCACAACAGCAATCCCTATGCTGACAGCTCCAATGATCTGGAATTTATTGCTGAAGACTTCCTTAGTAACTGTTGGGCAAGGCTTCATAGTTACCAATGTGACCAAGTCCTTGTTGGGGCAGATGTCCATGATCAACTGATCCAAAACTCTGGTCAAACCACAATAATCTAGTGCATGGTGGATGGCTTTGAGAGTGTCCTTGTAGGGACCTTCTTTGGTCCTCGTCTTTTTGTACATTACCTTATAAAATTCCTGCATCTCCCAAATCACCTGTTCTTTGTGGGAATAATCTCAGATGGCAGCAGCTATTTCAATGACAAAAATCACCAAAAGAAAGGCAAAGAACAAGCCCATCATGCACTGTGCCTCCTCTATGGCCCCACAGCAGCCTAGAAAACCTACCAGCATCATGAGGTCACCAGCCCCAATCAAAATATAAGCACCTGTGTAGAAACTGTAATTGTTCTCTTCCTGCTCAAAGATATTCTTTGTCTGGGAATCAAAACTGAGGCATAGGCTAATGGCAAGGAATGCAATTCCTGTGAGCTAAAAGATGAAGTTAATTTCAAACAGCAGATATTTAAAGCACTTGGTACCACCTTTGAGCAGCATGGTGGAGACTAGGCTGAGCTGGGTTTGGGTTCTCATTGAGGAGAGCCAGGTACACACAGGGACCAGATCGAACCCAACAAGTAACTAAACTAATATAGGAACATATCCATTGTCTAACCTTTTAACTCCATGCCTGGAAAGCTCTACTTACTCATTTCTACCTCCTGGACTCCTTTAAAACTCAGCAAAAATCTCACCTTCTTTAAAAGGCCTTCCCTCCGGGATTCTGTTCCACCTACCTGCTCTGTATCTTTTTGGTGCATATTTGTTTGCCTGTTGCCAACCCCTTTAGTGTGAGATTTTCTTTAGGCCAGAGACCATATCTTTACCTTCTTATATCCTTCGGGTTCAGCATAATACCTAGGACATAATAAGCATTGACATGCTTGTTGATTGAAGATTGATTGTTTATCTATGCTGATATATTATGAATTCCAGAATACTTCTCTGAGCTTCAGTTCTTTTTCATGACAATGCTTCTGCTGTGGTCCTTAACTTGTTCAATTGTCACCTATTCTTGAACTATAGACAGGATAGCTTCTTAGTTATTTCTCCTTCAGCAGGGATTTTTCTAATCATTGCTTTTTACTTAAAGCAAAATGTAAAGTTGAGATTCAAGTGCTGAGTATCAAGCATCCCCTTATCCCCATTATTGAAGTTGCATTGTGATGTCCAACCTTTCTTTCAAAAGAACTAAGTGGTTTTCTACCCCTTCACTGATGTTGTCTGCATTTTTATAAATGCCAAGGTTATACAGGGTAAGGTTTTACAACAGAACAAAATGTTTCTTTTCACACAGGTGTAAATCAAACACACATAAACACTATTTATTGGGTTCTTGAAATACTGAATACAGATATAAGAGTTTCAGGCAGCATTATCTTCCTAGAGTTTTCACATTGTCCATGGTTTTTTTTTTTTTCAATAGAATTGCCCCAGGAATACCCTAGTCATGTAACAATTTTTTAAAATGTATAAAATGTGCAAGATACACGATTCAGAAAACATTAATAATTTTAGAAATTAAATAATTTAATGACTAGTAATCAATCACATTAGATGGTGAGTTTCTTTAAAACAACCTTTTTAAATTTGTTTTTATTTTGCTTTGCTTTGCCTTTCTTTGAATTGACAGCATTAAGCACAGTGCATAGCACAAAGTATTTAATAAATGCTTTTTTACTGATTGATTAGAAATTTTGAAAATTAAAACAAATCATCTTAAGTTTTGCAGTCAGTAGTTTTATATTAAGTGTTCTGTACACTTCTGAAATAATAGTATTGGGAACTTGATGATATTAGGTTCATAAAAATATGTTAATGAAAATATAGAGTGAGGTTGCTTCTTATATCATTCACGTAAGTTAAAATATATGATGCACAGATTTGTAACAATTTTTTTGGTTGTTGCTCTTCATTTTTGATTAGGACCCAAATGACATCAATATGTTAGAGTCAAGTTACAGTGCATCCAACTATGGCTGATCAAACCAATAAAAACTCAGAAGGCTCTATCACAGGTCAGGCACAAATAATCCACATGAACATTGGAGTGGAGATGCCTCTAAATTTGTTCATCTCAAAGTTCTTTTGAGCTACTGCAATTCTGCTTTGCTCTCAGAGCACAGTGATTTCTTTGATGACCCATGCTGGATGGTTCATTGTCTCCCATGTCACACAATTGATTCCAAAGTTCTTCAGAGAGACTTCAAGAATTTCCTTGTATCACGTCCTCTGACTTCCATGTGAGCTTGTGTGAGCTTTCCATAAAGTAGTCTTTTAGGCAAATATATATTTGACATTCGAACAACATGGCCAGTCCATAGGATTTGAACTCTGCAATAGAGTTTGAATGCTTGGCAATTTAGCTCAAGAAAAGACGTCAGTGTCTTTATCTTTAGAATCTTCCTAAGACAATTCAAATAGAAAACAATTCAGTTTCTTGGCACAGCACTGATATACTGTTTAGGTGTCACAGTCATGAAACCATGACATCAGCACAATGGCTCTGTAGATCTTTGGTTTGGTGCATATTCTAATACCTCTTCTCACCCACACTTTCCCTTAGAGACTCCACTACACTGAATTAACTCTGGTAATGCATGTGTCAACAAGATCATCTATGTGTAAATGGCAAAATGATATGGGTGATATGTTTTTGACTAGCACAGAAATTGGACTTAATTGAATTAGAGTTGCATGAAGTCATCAGCGCCAGTCTCAATTCCAAAATCATCAGAATCCAGTGGCAAGATGAAAGTCAAAAATACTGGCATAAGATACAGTGTATGACCACCTTTAATGTCTGACCAATATCTCAGTGCCCCATAGATCTGCTTCATGGCTCATGACCATTGGAACAAATTGTTCTTATCATCCCATTGTACTGAAAGAAGTATTTGCATACACCTCCCTAACTTACCAATGGATTTGAGAGCCCTCTGTCACCCTGAACTTAATTTAGCTCATCTGTCAAAATGTGCAGTGTGGCTCCTGCACATGCTACAGATTCCTGGAGCCACAGGTGATAAATCAGGTAGACACCAAAGGTGTAAAGCAGCCCTGAAATGGTCTCTGAAGCCTTTGCACCAGAGTTACTAGTCTTCCCTGAATATACCCACCCCAATTAATGTAGCAATTAAAAGTGAACAGAGGGGAGGGGGAAAAGCAAAGATGGCACATTAGGGCAACTCACCTAGCAAAAGTCTCCCAACATTCCCTCCAAAAAACTTCAGAATAATGCCTCAAATCAAATTTTTGAGCTGCAGAGAGAAAAAAAAGACATGTCTCTTGCCTAAGAAAACTTAAGGGTGGGACAGGGCCCAGATGGCAGAGGGAAAGCAGTGACTTGTTTGAACTCTCCCACCAAATCCTTCCAAATACCTATAAAAAATGGCTCTAAACAAATTCTAAAGCAGCAGAACCCACAAAAAGACAGAGTGAAACAAATTTCCAGCCAAATACAGCCTGGATGGTTGATCAGAAAAGTATATTGCACCAGGTGTGCAGGCCACAGCAACCCTGGAGCAGGCCTCAGAGGACTGAATCACAGGCAGTTGTGGCAGTTTCCAGACTTCTCAGCCCATGGACGCTGAAGAAAACTTAGAAGGTCAGCGGGAAAAATCTGTGACTGTGGTGAGAGAAGCTGCAGGACTTGAGTGTGGCCTGGGGCCGCGTCTATTTCCTGAGCTTCCTGCCCACAGACTGAGGGGGAATCGAGTGGCTGATCAGAGGGGGATGGCAGGGATCTCTTTGCCAGTGCTGAGGTAGGAATCTCTTGCTTTGCCCATGCTTGGATCTGGGTCACAGTTCTGAGGGGAGGTCCTGGGGTGAGGAGAAACACTGGTGTGGTGGAGCTTGTTGTCATGGTGGAGAGGAAACACCTTGCCCCTTATCATAGCACCTTGGAAGAACTGAAAATTTTCAGGTCCCTAGAAGTATCTCTGAAAACAGCTGTACAAACCCCTGAAGCTTGGGACAGTACATTCTCCACATTAGAAACAGACTTTTACCTTAACAAAGAGTTTAAAACTCAAGTAATTGGGCGGGATCATGAGTAAGCAGCACAAAAAGAGTCAGACTATATTATCTTACTTTGCTGACAAAGAAGATCAAAACATACAACCAGAAGAAGACAACAAAGCCAAAGCTCCTACATCCAAAGCCTTCAAGAAGAATATGAATCAGTCCCATTCCTTGGAAGAGCTCAAAAGGGATTTTGAGAAGCAAGTAAGAGAAGTAGAGGAAAAACTGAGAGTTTTGCAAGAAAATCATGAAAAACAAGTCAACAGCTTGCTAAAGGAGACCCAAAAAATTACTGAAGAAAATAACACCTTAAAAAATAGCCTAACCCAAATGGCAAAAGAGGTCCAAAAAAGCCAATGAGGAGAAGAATGCCCTAAAAAGCAAAATTGGCCAAATGGAAAAGGAAGTCTAAAAGATTACTGAAGAAAATACTTCCTTAAAAATTAGAATAGAGCAATTGGAAGCTAGTGACTTTATGAGAAATCAAGACACTGTAAAACAAATCCAAAAGAATTAAAAATTAGAAAACAATGTGAAATATCTCATTGGAAAAACAACTGACCTGGAAAATAGATCCAGGAGAGAGAATTTAAAAATTATTGCACTATCTGAAAGCCATGATCAAAAAAAGAGCCCAGGAATCATCATTCAAGAAATTATAAAGGAAAACTGCCCTAATATTTTAGAACCAGAGGGCAAAATAGAAATTGAAAGAATCCACCGATCACTGTCTGAAAGAGATCCCCAAAGGAAAACTCCTAGGAATATTATAGCCAAATTCCAGAGTTCCTAGGTCAAGGAAAAAATATTACAAGCAGCCAGAAAGAAACAATTCAAGTATTGTGGAAACACAATCAGGATAACACAAAATTTAGCTGCTTCTACATTAAGGGACCACAGGGCATGGAATATAATGTTCCAGAGAATCACCTACCCAGAAAAACTGAGTATAATCCTGCAGGGGGAAAAATGGTCATTCAGTGAAATAAAGGACTTTCAAGCATTCTTGATGAAAAGACCAGAGCTGAATAGAAAATTTGATTTTCAAATACAAGACTCAAGTGGAACATGAAGAGGTAAACAAGAAAGAGAAAATCATAAGAGACTTATTATGGTTGAACTATTTATATTCCTGCATGGAAAGATGATAGTTGTAACTCATGAGACCTTTGTCAGTATTAGGGTAGTTGGAGGGGAAAAAATTATATATACGTATATATAGATATAGATAGATAGATAGAGGGCACAGTGTAAGTTGAAAATGAAGGGGTCATATCTGGAGAATAATATTAAAGGGTGGGAGAGGATTATACTAGGAGAAGGAGAAAGGGAGAGGTAGAATGGGGTAAATTATCTCACAAAAAAAAAACAGAAAAGAAAAGGTTCTTACAGTGGAGGGGAAACAGGGGAAGGTGAGAGGGAATGAGATTAGAATTTGACTTAAGGAAGAAATAACATACACACTCAATTGGGTGTGGAAATCTGACTTACCCTACAGGAAAATGGGGGGGGGGAAGGGGACAAGAGAGTAGGAGGATGATAGAGAGGAGGGCAGATTGGGAAAGGGGTTAATCAGAAGCAAGCCTGACCCAAAGAGGGTCAGGGTCAAAAGAAAGAATAGAATAGATGGGGATGGGTGGGATAGGATTAAGGGAAATAGAGTTAGTTTTTCACAGCATGTCTACTATGGAAGTGTTTTGCATAACTGCACATACATAACCTATATTTAGTTGCTTGCCTTATCAATGAGGGTGGGTGGGGAGGGAGGAAGGGAGAAAATTTAGAACCAAAGTTTTAAAAACACATGTTTAAAAAAATATTTTCACATACAACTGGGAAATAAGAAATACAGGAAATGGAGTACAGAAATCCATCTTGCCCTACATGAAAATTGAAGGGGGAGGGGATAAGAGAAGGGGGGGAGAGATAGAAGGGAAGGCAGACTAGGGGAAGGGGTATTCAGAATGAATGCCATCTTGGGGTGGGGAGAGGGGTGAGATGGGGTGAAAATTTGGAACTCAAAATCTTATGGAAGTAAATGTTGAAAACCAAAAAATAAATAAAAATTATCATAAAAAAAAGAAAACTTAAGAGAAAAGTCTGTGACAATGAAGTGGAATCCTGTTCAGAGCCCTCATGTGGGCAGCACACCCAGCAGCAATAGTAGCAGCTTCAGTCACTTTCCACTCAGAGATAGTAAAGTGGACAGACAACTGGTCAGAAAGAGATTACAGAGGACTCTTTGCTGGTTACTGATGGCACTCATTAGCAACTTATTGCCCATACACAGTTCTGGATTCCAGTTTCATGGTGGAGAGGAGTGCTAGTGGTCACAATAAGGAAAAAGGAGCCTTGGGTCACAGTCCCAAGGTAAATAAAAACTGCAGGGGACCAGGTACTTTTAATGGATAAAGACCAGAGAGCTGATCAAGACAGCAGTGACCACAGCTCTCCAAGGATCCCATCACTTTGGAAGCACTAAAAACAAGCACATCCCCAGAAGTAGCTCTGAAAAGAGCAGCATGAAAAAGCCTGAAGCATGGAACAGTGTCACCCACTCCAACATGAGCAGAGCACACCTTTAACATAAATTTAAAAGTTAAAAAATAGTCAGGAAAATGAGCAAAGAACACAAAAAACCTTGACCATAACAAGTTACTAAAGTGGCAGGGAAGACCAAGACATAAACTCAGATGAAGACAATAACATAAAACCAACTACAAAAAGCTTCAAAGTTAAATGCTAATTGAATCAAAGCCCAGCAAGAATTCCTGAGTCATAGAAAGTAATAAGAGTGATAGAGGAAAAATTGGGGAAAGAAATGAGTGTGATGCAAGAAAAATTATGAAAAGAGAATAAACACTTTGGTATAAGAGGCACAGCAAAAAATATTGAATAAAATAACAACTTAAAAACCAAATTGGCCTAATGGTGAAAAGAAGGCCCAATATTCACTGAAGAAAAGAACTCCTTAAAAAAACAGAATAGGCCAAATGTAAAAGGAGGTAAAAAATCACAGAACAAAAAAATTCCTTAAAAAACAGAATTGATCAAATGGAAAAAGAGGTACAAAATCTCAATGAAAAAGCAATAATTCCCTAAAAATTAGAATTGGGTAGCTGGAAACTTATGCCTCCATAAGACATCAAGAAACAGTAAAACTAAGTAAAAAGAATGAAAAAAAAACAGAAGAAAATGTGAACTATCTCACCAGAAAAACAAATTGCCAGGAATATATGTTGAGGAGAGACAATTTAAGAATTATTAAAGCAATTGAAAACCATGATCAATGAGGAAGTTTAGACATCATCTTACAAGAAATTTTCAGTGAAAAGTGCCCTGATTTAGAGAGTAAAATAGAAATTGAAAGAATCTACCATTTGCCTCCTAAAAGAGATCCCAAAATGAAAACTTCCAGGAATATTAAGCCAAATTCCAAAGCTCCCATGTCAAAGATAAAATACTTCAAGCAGCCAAAAAGAAAAGAAAATAATTAAATATCGTGAAGTCACAGTCAGGATCCCACAAAATTTAACTGTTTCCATGTGAAAGGAGTAAAGAGCTTAGAATATGACATTCTAGAAGTCAAAGGAGCTAGGATTATGACCAAGAATAAATTATGAAGCAAAACTAATAATAATCCTTCAGAGGAGAAATGGATTTTAATGGAATAGAGGACGAAATGTAGCTTACCCAAAAGATAAATAGGGGGGTAAGAGGATGAGAGATATGTAGGTATGGGGATGATAAAAGGAGAGTGGGTTAAGGTATATACTAGTCAAAAGCAAAACAATTTTGAGGAGGGACAAGATAAAAAAGAGAGAAGTATAGATAGACAAAAGAGGATGGAGGGAAATAAACAGTTAGTAATCATAACTGAATGTGAATGGAATAAGCTCACTCACAAAATGGAAGCAGGTAGCAGAATGATTAGAAACCAGAATCCAAAAATATGTTGTGTAAAAGAGACAAACTTGAAACAGAAAGATATAAACAGAGCTGAAGTGAAAAAAGGCAGGCATAAGCAATCACAATCTCAGACAAAGCAAAACAAAAATAGGTCTGATGAAAAGAGATAATCAGAGAAACTATGTATTGCTAAAAGGTACCATAGACAACTAAGTAATATAAAAAATATTCACAGCAGATTTCTCTTATAAAATCTCATTTCTCAAATATGTACTGAGTATAGAATTGCATCAGATTTATAAAAATAAGAGCCATTCTCCAATCGATAAATAGCCAAAGACTATAAACAGGCAGTTTTCAAAAGAAGAATTCAAAGCTATTTATAGTAGAAATGTTCTAAATCACTATTAATTAGAGAAATGCAATTTTTAGAAATGTGAGATATAGCCTTACACTTATGAGAAATGACAGATGTTGTTGGGGATATGGCAAAAACAGGTAGACTAATGAACTGCTGGTGAAATAGTGTGGTAGTCCAACCATTCTTGAGAACAATTTGGAACTATGTCTAAATAGCTATAGAACTATGCATACCCTTTAATCCAACAATACCACGAGTGGATCTCTATAATGAAAAAAATAAAAGGAAAAGGAAAAGAACCTATATGTAGAAAAATATTTATAGCTCCTCTTTTTTTATGGTGGCAAAGAATTAGAAATTAAAGGGATGCTCATTGATTGGGGAATGGCTGAACAAGTTGAGACATATGAACGTGATGGAATACTATTATGCTACAAAAATAGTGAGAGGGTGGTTTCAGACAAATACATGGCAAGACACATATGACCTGATGCAAAGTGAAATAAGAACTGGGAGATCATTGTGCACTGTAACATCAATGTTGTAATGATGAACAACTGTGTAAATCTTGACTACTATACAATGATCCAAGATAATTCCAAAGGACCCATGATGAAAAAATGCAATCAACCTCCAGAGAGAGAACTGATAAACTCTGAATATAAATTGAAGGGTACTTTTCTCACTTGCTTTATTCTTCTTGCTTAAAAAAACATAGCTAATATAGAAATATGTTTTGTATGATTCTATGTGTATGATTGATATCATATTGTTTGCTTTCTCTATGGGAGAGGAAAGAGGTGCAAGTAAGGGAGAGAATTTGGAATTCAAAATTTAAAAAAGGATGTTAAAAATAAATTCATCTTTTACCTAAAAATGAACCAGTACTCCATAGCACCAGGACCACTAATAGGTAACGTTTATATACCACTTTCATAGGGCAACTCATTTGATCCTCACAAAAACTCATTAGGGTGAGTGCTATTATTAGCTCTATTTTACAGATGAGGAAGCTGAAGCAAAAGGAACTTGAAGGAAAAATCCCCACTCTTAAGATACTTTAAAAAAATGAATTTTTAATCCTTGCTTCTTTTACCAATCTTTAGACAATCAAAATAAAGGAAAGTAAGTGAATAGGCCAAATACCAAGTAGAATTTTATGTGTGTGTGTACTAACTAAATACACTTACATAAAATTCTAGAAAAAAATGAGAGTAGAATACATACATACATACATATATATATATATATGTAGTCTTTGAAATCCCATCTCTTATAATAACATTTTATTTGCTAATGTAGAGCAATAGTCTAAATGAACATGTTGCTGTTCGGGCATTTCAGTCATGTTCCACTCTTCGTGACCCCATTTATAGATGAGGAACTGAAGCACACAAGGTTAAGTGACTTGCCCAGGTTCACACAGCTAGAAAGTGTCTGAGGCCAGATTAGAACTGAGGAAGATGAGTCTTCCTAACATCAGGCCCAGCACTCTATCCACTGCACCACCTAGCTTCCTCATGAGATTGTTGTGCAGTCATATCTGACTCTTCACGACCCCATGAACCATCCTGTCAATGGGATATTCTTGGCAAAGATACTAGAGTGGTTTTCCATTACCTTCTCCAGTGGATTAAGGCAAACAGAGGTTAAGTGACTTTCCCGGGTTCACACATCTAGTAAGAGTTTGAGGTCATATTTGAACTCAGATCTTCCTGACTCCAGGCCCCATGCTCTACCTACTGCATGGATAGTGAACTGACCAGGATCACAAAGTTAGCAAGTGTTGGCAGGATTTGAACTCATGTCTTTCTGATTCCAAGTCCTATGCCCTATTCACTGAGCTATGCATGACATACTGTTGTTGTTGAGTTGTAACTATTGTGTCCAACTGTTTATGACCCCATCTGGGGTTTTCTTGGCAAAGATACTGGAGTTTCTTGCCGTTTCCTTCTCCCGCTCATTTTACAGATGAGGAAACTGAAGCAAGCAGGGTTAAGTTACTTGCCCAGGATCAAACAGTTAGTAAGTGTCTGAGGCTAGATTTGAACTCAGAAAGATGTCTTCCTGACTTCAGGCCTGGCACCCTATCCATTGTACCACCTAGCTGCCCTACATGTCATAGCCTAGTAATAATTGACATTTCTATAACACTTTAAAATTTTCAAAGCACTTTTTATACATTGAAGCATTTTATTGAAGTTAACCATAACCTTGGATAGTAGTTACAGCTAGGCTATATTTATTTCCGTCCTGTAGACAAGGAAAATATGACACTTGAGGCTCAGAATTAGTTAAGAGATTTTTCTATGGACACAAGACTACTGTCAGAGGCAGCAGGTGAACTCTGATTTTCCTGAGTCAAGTCCAATACTCTAGCCACTAGACCATACTACCTCCCTGGCATAGAACATGCCAGAGACTTCAATTGCTCCCTTTACAGATTCTCTGCCTATTATTATACTGTAGATTTCAAGTTTCCTACTACATACAAAACTTGCTGCTTTCTGAGATTAATTGGGTTACATAAAGGGCTTATCGTGCTTTTGACTTTGAACCTTAGCTTCTTAAAATTACTGTCCTGTTTATTGCCCAAATAATTGCTGATGAGTTTCCTGTTTCTCTTTATAGCTAAATGGCTGCAACGCTCCATATCCTGCTAGTGTTAGTTTATTCCGAGTCAGCTGTAAATCTAATTCAAATAAGTGAACTCCATCTGTGTGGGCCAAATTGCTTGAAGATGTGCTTTCTCCAATAACGTGGTTGTCTTTTTATTAGATAGTTCATTGCCTTCCTACTGCTGTTGCTTAAGCGTGTCGTTTATATAGATCTCTGTGATATTGATAATACAAAAACTCAAAGTTTCAGAAAATTGGATAATGTTGAAAATCATAGAACCTTAAAGAAGGAGAGGACTGAGAGCTGAAAAGATCTGATAGTTCAATTAATCGACTTGTGCCACACACATACACACCTTTATTGCACAGATGAAAAAAAAATTGAAAACTAGAGAGAAGTGACATGCCAAGTCACACAGATTATAAGTATCAGGACCAGGATTTAGACTCAATTCTTTTGATTCCTGGTGCCTTGTTATTTTATGGTAAAATGCACTGTTAAAGAAGAGCCATGCAAAATTACAGATACAAGGCTCATATACTTAAACCATTTAAATGAAATAACACTTCCATGAAAATTATTTGACCAAAACACTTGAAGAATGGAAGGTTCTGGCCTATAGAACTTTCTGGTTATGCTAGTGTCATTGAGAGAATATGAAAGACCACAGAAAAAGGATATGTTAATTTAATGGATAGTAGCTTTAAGTTGTGTAAAAATACTCTCCACACATCAGTTGAGTTTCAAGCTTTTCTGAAATAGGTCTTACAGTTACTATTATCACGAACTTACAAATGATGAAACTAGGGCCCAGAACTGTTTTCTCATGACGAGTGTCAGAGATTTCTAGTGGGGTGGATTCTTTTTAATGAAAGTACATGGATACCGTTGGTCAAATCCTATCTGCAGAGCATAAGTACTTTATCTAGGAAAAAAAGTCAATTAGTAGCAGAAAATAGAGTTGTTATTCCTATTTTCTAACATCAGTTTTCCCAAAATTTCACTTTTTTCATAAATACATCAAACCTAGTTTAAATATAATCTGATTTATTAATGAGTGATAAATACCTATACTTTATAAACCTTGAAATTATGTATACAGATATCTGTGCATCTTTAGATAAAGGTATAAATACATACATAACATATCAAAGTCTCCAAAGAACATTACAAAATGCACTATCATATTTGAGTTTATGAAAGGGAACATGGCATGGAAAGGATATCATCAGGATCAGGAAACACAGGACTCAAATCCTGTCTTTGGCACATCAGAACAAAAATAAGCATTAATTATGTTCTATGTGCCTCAGCATTGTGCTAGATGCTGGTAAAAAGGTTAAAAAATTAAACAATTTCTTCTTTCAAACAGCTTGTTTCCTTTTTCCCTTACTAGTGTTTTATTTTTTTTTCTAATTACATGTACATATAGTTTTCAATGTTCATTTTTATAAAATTTTGAGTTCCAAATGTTTCTCCCTTCCTTTCTATCCTTCTCCTTCTGTCCTTCCCCTGCCCTCTCCCCAAGACAGCAAGCAATCTGATACAGGAATCACATTAGATGTATTCCCACATTAGAGATGTTGTGAAAGAACAATAAGAACAAAAGGGAAAAACCACAAGAAAAAAAAAATAAGTGAAAATAGTATGCTTCAATCTGCATTGAGACTCCATAGTTCTTTCTCTGGAATTGGTTAGCATTTTCCATCATGAGTCTTCTGTATTCATCTTGGATCACGGTATTGCTGAGAAGAGCTAAGTCTATTACAGTTAATCATCGTACCAAGTTGCTGTTTCTATATACAATGTTCTCCTGGTTCTGAAAGAGCTTATGTTCTATTGGAATAGAGATATACAGCTATTGACACATAGAAGTAATAATGTCCATCCTAGCCCTCATTGCATGTGGGTTAAGTATTTTTAATTTTATCTCTCTCCAGAGTTCTCATACCCTTAAGGCTATTGAGGGGTGTCAAAAATCTTATTTTAGCTTATGCCCCCACTTATTGTGTTCTCCAATGTTAAGGAGTCTCTAGCATCCAAGTTTCATTTAACTGCTTAATAGTTGGATTACCTTTTATAAAAGAATATTTACTTCAAAGGTATATTAAAATAAAGCATACTATACAAACATACCTAGCACCTAGCAACATAATTCCCCAAACTCCAACCAGCATCTCCATATCTAGGGAGGGATTTTAGGTTCACAGTTTATCTTGGTTCCTATATATGACATAGTCCAAGCAAGTTCCAAGTCCAAACCCTCCCTTTTGTCAGACTCAAGTTCTGACACCTTGGTTTCTCCAGGCTTCCCTATTGGGCTAGCAGGATTTTTTTTTAATTAATTAATTTATTTTTAGTTTTCAACATTCACTTCCACAAGATTTTGAGTTCCAAATTTTCTCCCCATCTTGTCCCTCCTCTCGCCCCAAGATGGCATGCATTCTGAGTACTCCTCCTAAAATTCCCTCCTTTCTATCTCTCCCCTCACTTCCCTTGTCCTCTTTCCCTTCACTTTTTCTGTAGGACAGGATAGATTTCTATATCCAATTTCCTATATATCTTGTTTCCCAGGTGCATGTGAAAACAATATTTTAACTTTTGTTTTTAAAATTTTGGGTTCCAAATTTTCTCCCTTCTTCCCTCCCCACCCACCCTCATTGAGAAGGCAGGCAACTTGATACAGGTTATACATGTGTAGTCATGTAAAACACTTCCATAGTAGTCATGTTGTGGAAAACTAAGTATATTTCTCTTCATCCTATCCTGCCTTCCATTTATTCTATTCTGTCTTTTGACCCTGTCCCTCCTTAGAAGTATTTGCTTCTGATTACACCCTTTCCCAATCTGTCCTCCCCTCTATCATCCTCCTGCTCTCTTGTCCCCTTCCCCACCCCTTACTATCCTGTAGGATAAGATAGATTTCCATACCCAATTGAGTGTATTCTCTCCTTAAGCCAAATACAAGAAGAATAAGATTCACTCATTCCCCCATTTCTCCTCCACTGTAAAAGTCTTTTTGTTGTCTGTTTTGTGTGAAGTAATTGACCTCATTCTACCTCACCCTCACCCTTTTTCCTTCTCTCCATATAATCATCTCTCACCCCCTAATTTTAATCTCCAGATATCACCCTTTTATCTTCAACCGACCGTGTACCCTCCATTTCTCTATCTATCTATCTACCTACCTATATATCTATCTGTACACATACATACATACATATAATTTTTTTCCCTCCAACTACTCCAATATTTAAAAAGGACTCATGAGTTACAAATATCATCTTTCCAAGCAGAATGTAAATAGTTCAATCTTAATAAGTCTCTTATTATTTATCTTTCCTGTTTCCCTCTTCATGTTTCTCTTGAGTCTTGTATCTGAAAGTCAAATTTTCTATTCAACTCTGATCTTTTCATCAGGAATACTTGAAGTCCTCTATTTCAGTGAATGTTCATTTTTCCCCTGAAGGATTATACTAAGTTTTGCTGGGTAGGTGATTCTTGGTTGTGATCTCCTTTGCCCTCCAGAATATTAAATTCCAAGCCTTCTGGTCCCTTAATGTAGAAGCTGCTAAATCTTGTGTTATCCTGATTATGTTTCCACAATACCTGAATTGTTTCTTTCTGGCTGCTTGCAATATTTTCTTCTTGACCTGGGAACTCTGGCATTTGGCTACAATATTTCTAGGAGTTTTTCTTTGGGTATCTCTTTCAGGAGGAGATCAGTGGATTCTTTCAATTTCTATTTTGCCTTCTGGTTCTACAATATCAGGGCAGTTTTCTTTGATAATTTCTTGAAAGATGATGTCTAGGCTGTTTTTGTGATCATGGCTTTCAGATAGTCCAATAATTTTTAAATTCTCTCTCCTGGATCTATTTTCCAGGTCAGTTGTTTTTCCAATGAGATATTTCACATTGTTTTCTATTTTTTCATTCTTTTGGACTTGTTTTACAGTGTCTTGATTTCTCATAAACTCACTAGCTTCTAATTGCTCCATTCTAATTTTTAAGGAAGTATTTTCTTCAGTAATCTTTTGGACTTCCTTTTCCATTTGACCAACTCTGCTTTTTAAGGCATTCTCCTCATTGGCTTTTTGGACCTCTTTTACCATTTGGTTTAGGCTATGTTTTTTAACATGCTATTTTCTTTAGTATTTTTTTGACTCTCTTTTAGCAAGCTGTTGACTTGTTTTTCATGATTTTCTTGCATCATTCTAAGTTTATCCTGTACTTCTCTTACTTGCTTCTCAAAATCCTTTTCAAGCTCTTCCATGGCCTGGGACCAATTCATATTTTTCTTGGAGGCTTTGGATGTAGGAGCTTTGACTTTGTTGCCTTCTTTTGGTTGTATGCTTTGATCTTCTTTGTCACCAAAGTAAGATTCTATGGTCTGCCTCTTTTTGTGCTGCTTGCGCATAATCCCAGCCAATTACTTGAATTATAAACTCTTTATGAAGGTAGGGGTCTGCTTCCAGTTTGGAGAATGTACTGCCCGATTCTTCAGGGATTTTGTGCAGTTGTTTTCAAGGCCACCACCCAGAACTGTGACCTAGATCCAAGCATGGGCAAAGCAAGAGAATCCTGCACCAGCAAAGAGATCCCTGCAATCCCCCTCTAATCAGCCCCTTGATTTACACCTCAGTCTGTGGACCAGAAGCTTCAGAGGCAGCTGCCACCCTGGGTCCATGCTTAGGGACTGGGTCTTAGAACTCACTTTTCTCTCACTGCAGACACAAATTTTTCCTACTGACCTTCTAAGTTGTCTTTGCCATTCACAGGTTGAGAAGTCTGGAAAGCACCACAGACTGTGATTCAGTCCTCTGAGGCCTGCTCCAAGTCCACTGAGGCCTGCATGCCCAAGCCAAACTGTGTTCCTCTCCCAGCCTGGCATGATATACCTTTTTGACAAACCATCCAGGTTGTCTTGGGTTGGAAATTTGTTTCACTTTGTCTTTTTTGTGGGTTCTGCTGCTTTAGAATTTGTTTAGAGCCATTTTTACAGGTATTTGGAGGGGTTTGGGGGACAGCTCAAGCAAGTCATTGCTTTTACTCTGCCATCTTGGCTCTGCTCCCAGGGGAAAGCATTTTTAAGAGGTACAATGATTCAAAGACCCCTTCAAAAGTAGATTTGGCCAATTGGAAAAAAAGAAGTACAAAAACTTACTGAAGACAATAATTCCTTAAAAATTAGAATTGGTCAAGTGTAACCTAATGACTCCACATGACATCAAGAAACAATAAAATAAAGTCAAAAGAATGAAAAAAATAGATGAAAATGTGAAAATTTGGGGGAGAAATGATCTGGAAAATAGAGTAGGGATAGCTATTTTAAGCATTATTGTACTAGCAGAAAGGTATGATGAAAAAATTCAACTTCTGTTGAGTTTTGTTTTCTGTTTCTGGTGGTTCCTCCTATTATTCTAATTTTTACTTACGACCTTGCTAATGTTAAAATATGTTTAATAGGAATGTATATGTATAACCTATATCAGATTGTGTGCTGTCTTGCAGAGGGTGGTGGGGAGGAAGGGGGAGAAAAATTTTTAACTCAAAAGTATATGGAAGTAATTGTTGATAAATCAAAATAAATTAATAAAGAAAGAAAAAAAGGGGAAAAAAGCCTAGACCTAGTTCAAGAAATTATCAAGGAAAACTACCCTGATATTCTAGAATCAGAGTGTGAAATAGACATTGAAAGAATCCATTGATTACTTCCTGAAGACAATATCTCAAAATGAAAACTATTAGGAATATCATTGCCAAATTCCTGAGTTCCCAGGTCAAGGAGTAATTATTTCAAGCAGCACGAAAGAAACAATTCAAAAATCATGAAGCCATAGTCAGAATTTGGAGGCTTCCAAATTAAAGGATATAAAAGCTTGGGACATGATATTCCAGTGGGCAAAGGAGCTAGGATTTAAAACTCAGAAGAACTTACCCAACAAAACTGAATATAATCCTTCAGTTGGAAAAATGAATAATTAATGACATAGAGGACTTTCAAACATTTGCAATGAAAACAACGAATCTGAATAGAAAATTTGACTTTCTAATACAAGACATATGAGATGCATAAAAAGGTAAACATGAAAGAGAAACCATAAAGGATTCAATAAATTTAAACTGCTTACATTCCTATGTGGAAATGTGATGTATATAACTCCTAAGAACATTATCATTATTAGGGCAGTTAGAAAGAGCATACATGGACAGAGGACATGGATGTGAGTTGACAATGATGACATGATTTCAGGAAAATAAAATTAAGGGGTGGAAAGAAAGATGCACTGGGAGAAGGGGCAAAGGAGAGGAAAAACCAGAAATTATCTCACAAAAAGGACGTGTGAAAAATAAAATAATATCTACATATTTGGAAAAATATAAATTGCTCATGGGTAGGCCAATCTAATATAACATCTAAATTAATATACTTATTCAATGCCATACCAATCAAACCACCAAGGGTTAGAAAAAATAATGACAAAATTCATCTGAAAGAGCAAAAATTCAAGAATATTAAGGAAATTAAAAATGCAAAGGAAAGTGACCTGGATCTAAAACTATATTATAAAGGAACAGTTAACCAAACTACTTGGTACTGGCTAAGAAATAGAGTGGTGGATCAGTGGAACAGGTTAGGTAAGCAAGACACAGTAGTCAATGACTATAGAAATCTGCTGTTTGGGAAAAACCCAAAGACTCAAGCTTCTGGGATAAGAACTCAGTATTTGACAAAAAACCGGTGGTAAAACTGGAACATAATATGCCAGAAACTAGGCATAGAGCAACATCACACACTGTATACCAAGATTAGGTCAAAATGGGTACATGATTTAGAGAGAAATAGTAAAACTATAAGCAAAGTAGGAGAGCAGGAATAGCTTCCCTGTCAGATCTATGGAGAAGGGAAGACATTATGACCAAACAAGAGATAGAGAACTTTATGAAATACAAAATGGATAATTTTGATTACATTAAATTAAAAAGGTTTTGCACAAACAAAACCAATGCAAACATGATTAGAAAGAAAGCAGAAAGCTGGGAAACAATTTTTATAGCCAGTATTTCTGATAAAGACTTCATTTCTCAAATATATAAAGAACTGAGTCAAATTTATAAGAAAACAAGTCATTTGTCAGTTGATAAATGGTTAAAGCATATGAACAGGCAGTTTTCAGATGAAGAAATTAAGCCATATAGGTCATATGAAAAAATGCTCTAAATCATTATTGATTAGAGAAATTCAAATCAAAATGACTCTGAGGTACCACATCACCCCTATCAGATTGACTAATATGACAAAAAAAAAAAGGAAAATTATAAATGTTGGAGATATAGGGAAATTGGAACACTAATGCATGGTAGGTGGGATTGTGAACTGATCCAACCATTCTGGAGAGTAATTTGGAATTATGCCCAAAAGTCTTTGAAACTGCATACCCTTTGATCCAGCAATACCACTACTAGGTTTATATGCCAAATAGATAATGAAAAAAGAAAAAAGGTCCCCATGTAAAAATATTTAGAGCAGTTCTTTTTGTGGTGGCCAAGAATTGAAAACTGAAAGGATGTCCTTCAGTTGGGGAATGACTGAACAAGTTGTAGTATATGAACGTGATGGAATACTATTGTACTATAAGAAATGATGAACAGGTGGATTTCAGAAAAACCTGGACAGAATTACATGAGCTGATACTCAGTGTAGTGAACAGAACTAGGGAAACGTGTTCCACAGCAATAGCAACAGCAACAGCAACATTGAGCAATGATCATTTATGCTAACCTTAGCTTTTCTCAGAAATACAATGATCCAAGACAATTTCAAAAGACTCAAAATGTTATAAAATAAATACTAAAAAATATCTTTACAGGTAATTGAAAAAATAAAATTTGATTGAATAGAAAAAAATTACAAATATGAAAAAAATTAAAAAGAGATGTGAACAGGAGAGCTTTTACAATAAAGAGAATAAGTCAGGGGATTTCAAGCAATGCTTTAAATCTCATTTGAATTTCATCAAAAAAGGCAAAACAGAAAGTAAAAATGAAGGCCTAGAGCAGAATCTATTCTTCCTTCACTGAATTAAAAAAGCAAGAGTAGTAATCATGATTTCAGACACTTCAAAAGCAAAAATAGACCTAATTAAAAGAAATAAGCAGGGAAACTACATTTTAATAAAAGGAATCATAGACATCAAAATTATACCAATGTTAAATAAATACATGAAACTGCATAGCATTCAATTTTATAAAGGAAAAGTTACAGGATGAAATAGACACTAAAACAATACTAATGGGGGCTTCAACTTTTCTCTTTCAGAAGATAGTTAAGAAAGAAGTTACTTAAGTGAATAAAATTTTATGAAGTTAGATATGATAGATCCCTGGAGAAAATTGAATGAGATTAGGAAGAAGTATACCTTTGTCTCAGTGGCACATGGCAACTTCACACAAAAAAATTGTCAATCTTTTAGGGCATAAAAATCTCAAAACTAAATATAGAGAAGTAGAAATTGTATGTATTTATTTATTTTCACATTAGTCATTTTGTAAGGAAGTATTACAACCAATGGGATGAACCACAAGAAAGAAGAAACAAAACAAAACAACAAAGTAAGATCAAATAGTATGCTTTGATCTACATTCAGATTCCATAGTTCTTTCTCTAAATGTCAATAGCATTTTCTATCATGAGTCTTTGGGCATTGTCTTAGATACTTGCATTGCTGAGAAAGGCTAAGTCTGTCAAAGGTAGTGATCATGCAATGTGGCTGTTACTGTGTATATTGTTCTTCTGGTTCTCACTTAACTTAGCATCAATCTGTATAAGTCTTTACAGGTTTTTCTGAAGCCTGACTGCTAATCATTTCTTGTGGAACATTAGTATTTCATTACATTCATATACCACAATTTGTTCAACCATTCCCCACTTGATGGACTTCCCCTCAATGTCTAATTCTTGGTCACCACAAAAAGAGCTACTATAAATATCTTTGTACATGTGGGTCCTTTTCCCATTTTTATGATCTCTTTGGGGTACAGACCTAGAAGTGGTATTGGTGAGTCAAAGGGTATGCATAGTTTTAAAGCAATTTGGGCACAGTTCCAAATTGCTCTCCAGAATGGTTGGATCCATTCAAAACTCCACAAACAATACATTAATGTTCAAATTTTCCAATATATTCTACAAAATTTATCATTTTCCTGTTTTGTCATGTTACCCAATCTGATGGGTATGAGGTAGTATCTCAGAGTTGTTTTGATTTGCATTTCATTAATCAATAGCTATTTAGAACATGTTTACATATGATTAGAGATAGCTTTAATTTCTTCATCTTAGAACTGACTGTTCATATTATTTGACCATTTATCAATTACAGAATGACTAGTATTCTTATAAATTTGACTCAATTCTCTATATCTTTTAGAAATGAGGCGTATATCAGAGATACTGGCTGTAAAAATTATTTCCCAGCTTTCTGCTTTCCTTCTAATCTTGCTTGCATTGGCTTTGTTTGTGCAAAACCTTTTCAATTTTATATAATCAAAATGATCCATTTTGCATTTCATAATGTTCTCTATCTCTTCTTTGGTCATAAATTCTTCCCTTCTCCAAAGATCTGGCAGGTAAACTATTCCTTGCCCTCCTAGTTTGCTTATAGTATCAGTCTTTATATATAAATCATGTACCCATTTTGACTTTATCTTGGGGTAATGTGTAAGATGTTGGTCTATGCCTCATTTCTGTCATACTATTTTCCAGTTTTCCCAGCAGTTTTGTTAAATAGTGAGTTCTTATCCCAGAAGCTGGAGTCTTTGGATTTATCAAACTATACTATAGTGATTGACTATTGTGTTTTGCATGCTTACCCTTTTCCACTGATCTACCACTCCATTTCTTAGCTAGTACTAAGTAGTTTTGATGATTACTGTTTTATATTACAATTTAAATACTGGTACATCTAGGCTACCTTCCCTAACATTTCTTCCTATTAATTCCCATGATATTCTGGACTTTATTCTTCCAGATATATTTTGTTATTTTTTTCCAGCTGTATAAAATTGTTTTTTGGTGTTTTGATTTGTATGGCACTGAATAAGTAAATTAATTTAAGTAGAATTGTCATTTTAATTATGTTAACTTGGCCTAGCCATGAGCAATTGATGTTTTTCCAATTATATACATCTGACTATTTTGTGTGAAAAGTGTTTTGTCATTGTTTTCATATGGTTCCTGGTTTTGTCTTGGCAGGTAGACTCCCAAATATTTTATGATGTCTACAATACATTTAAATAGAATTTTTCTTTCTCTCTCTTGCTGTTGCGATTTGTTAGAAATATATAGAAATGCTAATGATTTATGTGAGTTTATTTTAGATTCTACAATTTTCCTAAAGTTGCTTATTATTTCAAATATGTTTTTACTTGATTCTCTAGGATTCTCTAAGTATAACACCATATCATCTGCAAACAGTGATAGCTTTGTTTCTTCTTTGATTATTCTACTTCCTTCAATTTCTTTTCCTTCTCTTATTCCTAAAGCTAATATTTCTAGCACAATATTGAATAGCAGTGGTGAAAATGGCATCCTTGAGTCACCCCAATCTTATTGGAAATACTTCTGCCTTATTCCAATTACACATAAAGCTTGCTGATGGTTTTAGATAGATGTTACTAATCATTTTAATGAAGATTCCATTTATTTCTATGCTCTCTCATATTTTAATAAGAATGAGTATTATATTTTACCAAATGCTTTTTCTGCATCTACTGAGATAGTCATATAATTTCTTTGAGTTTTATTGTTGATATGGTCAATTATGCTGATAGTCTTCCTAATATTGATTCAGCCCTGCATTCCTAGTATAAATACTACCTGGTCATAGTGTATTATCTTCATGATAAGTTGCTGTAATCTTTTTGCTAATATTTCATTTAAAATTTTTGTATCAATGTTCATGAGATAAATTGGTCTATGATTTTCTTTATCTGTTTTGGCTTTTCCTGGTTTAGGTATCAGTACCATATTTGTATCACTGAAATAATTTGGTAGGTAGAACCACTTTTGCTGTTTCCCATAAGTTTTGGTATGTTGTTTCATTACTGTCATTCTCTTGGATGAAATTATTGATTCTATGATTTGTTGTTTGACCCACTCATTTTTAGGATTAGATTATTTAGTTTCCAAATAATTGTAGTCTATCTCTCCATGGCCCTTAATTACTTGTGATTTGTATTGCATCATAAGGTGAAAAGGATGCATTTACTATTTCTACCTTTCTGCATTGGATTGTGAGGTTTTTATGCCCTAATACATGATCAATTTTTGTGTAGGTTCCATATACCACTGAGAGAAAGGTATATTCCTTTCTATCTCCACTAAAATTTCTGCAGACGTCTACCGTATCTAACTTTCCTAAAATTCTATTTACCTCCTTAACTTTTTTCTTGTTAATTTTGTGGTTAGATTTATCTAGTATTAAGATGGGGAAGTTGAGGTCTCCCACCAAGTATAGTTTTGCTGTCTATTTCTTCCAGTAACTCACTTAACTTCTCCTCTAAGAATCTGAATGCTATACCTCTTGGTGCATATATGTTTAGTAATGATATTACTTCATTATCTATGGTGCCTTTTAGCAGGATGTAATTTCATTCCTTATTTCTTTTAATTAGATCTATTTTTGTTTTTGTTTTGTGTGTGATCAGGATTGCTACCCCTATTTTTTTTACTTCAGTTGAAGCATAATATATTCTGCTTCAGCCTTTTACCTTTATTCTGTCTATATCCCTCTGCTTCAAATGTGTTGTAAACAATATACTGTAGGATTATGATTTTTAATGCATTCTACTATCTGCTTTCATTTTATGGGAGAATTCATCCAACTCATATTCACAGTTATGATTACTAACTGTGTCTTACTCTCCATCCTATTTTGTGCCCTCATTTATGCTTTTCTTTCTCCTTTCTCCTTTTCCCTCCTCACTAATGTTTTGCTTCTGACCACTGCCTCATTCAAACAGCCCTCCCTTTTATCAGCCCCCTCCCTATTCTTTTAGTTTTCCTCTACTATTTCTTCCTTCCCTTTTATATACCCCTCTCTTTTCATTCTCTTTTCCTTTCCTACTTCCTGTAAGGCAAATTATATTTCTATACTAAACTGAATATGTTATTCCCTCTTTGAGCCAATTCAGATGAGAGTAATGTGCAAACAATGCTCATCTCCCACCCTTCTTTCCCTCTATTGTAACAGGTCATTGCTCCTTTTCATATGATGTAATTTACCCTTTTCTGCCTCCTTTCCTCCCAGTATGCCCAGTACTCCCTTTTCACCTCTTAATTAGGTATTTTATCATCACATCAAACTTATTTTATGTTCACACCCTCTGTCTATGTATCCCCCTTCAAGATGTCATAACAAAGATACAGTTCTCAAGAATCACAAGAACCATCTCCCCTTATAGGGATGTAAAAAGTTTGTCCTTATTAAATAACATTTTTTCCCCTTCCTGTTTATTTTTTTGTGCCTCTGTTGAGTCTTATGCTTGAAGATCAAACTTTCTGTTGAACTCTGGTCTTTTCTGTAGGAACATTTGGAAGTCCCATATTTTATTGAATGTCCACATCCTTCCCTGAAATATTATGCTCATTTTTGCTGGGTAGTTAATCCTTGGCTGTAATCCATCCATAAGGTAAATGTTAAATATCAATTATTAGAGACTCTATAAGTCAAACTGTTTACTTCTTATATGGGAAAATGTTATCTGTACTCTTAACAATGTTATCATTACCTGGGTAGTTTAAGAGAGCATATATAGATAGAAGGCTTGAGGTTGAAGTGAATATGAGGGTTGATTCCAAAAATTAAATTTGTTTAGGGAGAGGTAAAATAGAGCAATTATCTCATGCAAGTTAGGCATAAATGGAAGAACTGTTAAAGTGGAAAGCAACAGGTAATGGAGGATTGATAGTGCTGGAACCTTATTCTCATCAGAACTGGATTCAAGTTGAAATAACATATATTTAGCAAGGTTTAGAAGAATATATACATATATGTGCACACATATATACACATATGGAAATATATATTTATACCCACATGTATTATATACATACATGCATACACACACATACATGGACAGGATAAGGGAAGGACTTTTAGAAAGATGATCAAGAAGTAGGAAGCAAGGGAGGGAGGATAAGGGAAAGATTTTTATAGGGGTAGATAAAGTAATAAAAAAGTAAGGGCAGAGGATAAGGGAGAGATTCTTTAAAAGGGTGTAGATTAGGGAGGTAGTGGTTGGGAGTAAATCAGTCATGTGAGGAGGGATAGGGTAAAAGTAGTGGGTTAAATGGATAAGAGAAAGGAGAAATAGAATGGAGGGAAATGCACAACTAGTAATTATAACTTTGAATGTGAATGGGATGAACTCACCCATAAAATGGTAACAAATAGCAAAATGGATTAAAAACCAGAATCTGACAGTGTGTTGTTTATAAGAAACACATTTAAAAATGAAAGCTATATGCAAGTGTTTAAACAAAGGGTTGGAGTAGAAATTACTGTTCGTCAATGAGGTTAAAAAAAAACAGGGGTACCAATCATGATCTCAGACAAAATTAAAGCTAAAATAGATTTAATTGGAAGAGATAAGTAGGAATTACATTATGATAAAAGGCACCATAGAAAATGAAGCAATATCAATACTAAACATTTATTCACCAAATGCTATAGCTAAAAATTTAAAGGAAAAGTTAAATGAATTACAGGTGGAAATAGATATTAATACTATAACAGTAAGGGATTTGAAACTTTCCCTCTCAGTATTAGATAAATCTAACAAAAAAGAAAGAAACAAAGAACTTAAGGAGGTGAATAGAATCCTAGATAAGCTAAATATGATTGAAGATAATTGAATGGGAATAGAAAGAAATACACCAAAACTGACTACATGTTAGGGCATAAAAGCTTTAAAATTGGGGGAAAATGTATTGGCATTTTCTCAGATAAAGGTCTCACATCTCAAATATATAAAGAGCTTTGTTAAATGTCTAAGAACACAAGTCATTACCCAAATTGGTCAAAAGGATATGTACAGATAGCTTTTCAATAAAGAAATCAAAATTACAGATAGTCTTTTGAAAAAAGGCTCTAAATCACTATTGATCAAAGAAATGCAAATTAAAACATCTCTGAGGTGCCATCTCAAATCTATCAGATTGTCTAATATGACAGAAAAGTCAAGTGACAAATGTTAGTGGGGATGTGAAAAAAATTGGGTCAATGATGTATTATTGGTGGAGTTATGAATCATTCTGAAAAACAGTTTGGAACTATGCCTAGAGGGCTATAAAACATAGTTATTTTACCTAGCAATGCCACTACTAAATCTGTATCCTAAAGAGATCAAAGAAATTTATATTTGTAGTAGTTCTTTTGTGGTGGCAAAGAATTAGAAATTGAAGGGATGCCCATCAGTTGGGGAATGACTGAACAAGTTGAGTTACATGATTGTGGTGGAATAGTATTGTGCTATAAGGAATGATGAGCAGGATGGCTTCAAAAACCTGGGATGACTTGTATAAACTGAAGCAAGTGAAGTGAGCAGAACCAGAAGAACATTGTACATAGTAACAACAATATTGGACAATGATCAACTGTGAATGACAGTTATTCTTATCAAGACAACTCTGAAGGATTTATTATGAAAAATGTCATCCACCTTGAAATAAATACATGATGGAGTCAAAGCATACTTTTTTTACTTCCTTTATTTTTTTGTTTGTTTTTTTTTTCTTTTGAAATATAGCTAATATGGGCATATGTTTTGTATGACTTCACAGGTATAAGAATAAGAAATTACTTGCTTTCTCAAGGAGGGTGAAGTGATAGGAAAGAGAGATAATTTGGAACTCAAGATTTTTAAAAATGAATCTTAAATTTTTTTCACATATAATTGATAAATATTTAATGAAATAAAAATATGCTGGGGAAAATCAAATGAAATAGTATAATGTAGAAATTATACTTGTTCTGCTTCATCTCAGAATAAGCAGTTATAGGAGTGATTCTCTTAGGTCTCTTCCAGCTCTAAATCTATACAATTGCTAATAGATTTTGGCTAATATAAAGAGAAACAACAAAAACAACAACAAACTTCCTGACAGTAGGACAGTTACAACCATCGAAAAGTGGGGGGAAAACTATCTCAGGACTTTTCTAGACTTAAATCTGGATGTTTCCTCAAAAACCATCTAGTCCAACCCTTTAATTTTTTAGGAGAAGAAAATGATGCTACAGGTCACAGATTAGTAGTAGAACCAGATTCAAACCCAGTACTTTGGACTCAAGCTCCAGTCCCCTTTCTGTACAACTATGTATGGATTTTGTAGTAGGATCCCTTCATTAGATGTCTCTTAGCAAAGGCTAAATGGGTGAACATATGGTAGGTGTGTTGTAGATGGAACTAAATGAATGAATATATAAACTTTTAAAAAGCATTTATTAAGTTTTTGCCATAGATCAGAGACTGTGCAAAACTCTCAAAATAAAAACACAAAGGAGAGGTCATTTTTGCCCTTATGGAGCTTAAATTCCATTGGGGAAAATAGTGGTATATTAGCAAGAGGCATTAGTTTTAGAACTAAAAGGGATGGTTAGTTGATCTGTAGGGCACTTGTTTGACATTTACTTTCTAGAAAAAAATAGTAACATTGGTTTGATTATACTATATCCAAAGCAAAATGTGAAACATTCATGTGAGTGAAGGCAATGTCAAAGGGCACATGGTTGTTGGGAAAGATAGTAAGGTGGTCCAGGTGGACAGCTTAATAGAATGTGAAGCTTGACCAGTCTGGAGTAGGCTAGATATAGTAAGTAGTGGGCTTAGGTGAGTTTGTCCTGACTCTCCAATCTATACTATTCATCCCTAAACTGAGAATTCCAAAAGGGAATGGATTAAATCCTCCAAAGACTGGGAGCTTAGTTTCTGGAGGTTTTGTCTAGTTGGGAAAAGAGAGATAGTGTCAGGGCAAACAAGAGATGACCTAGGAGGGTATCAATGCTTAGTAGGTTAACTTTACATTCAACTAGAATTTACAGTCCCTGTGTTTTAGGAGATAGTTCAGAAGTACAAATCACATTCTCACTGTACCTACTTAGTCAGCTGTTCCCTCTCAAATTAATTTTTATCTTTTGCATCTGTCATAGCCTGTTCTTCTATGGTCACTTTGTCAATACATTTAACTTCCTTCTGCTAATATCCTTTGAGTCCATATGAATCAATATAAGTGGATAGTTCTCATCTATTTTGATGTCTTGTGGGTGTTTTCTGTTATATCTTGCACACATGCCCCAGGAAGACAAAATATCTCTTTATTGTTATTATCAAATGAACAAATCACCAAACTCTCTACCTCTTCCCTTCTTCCTCTGACCCTTACTTGATCTTCTCTCACCTTATAGTTTCTACAGCTCTCATTTAACAGTCTTTGGAAAAAAAGTAGCTCCTTATTCCTTAGAGCATCCTACTCCTTGCTCTTAAAAATAATCTCAGCTGCCTTTCTGTTTTGTTTAGGTCTCAGTATATAGATCTCTTTTTTTTCCTTTTCTTCTTCCTCTATGTAACAATCTCCCATTACTCTACCTCTTTACAAAGGCAAAGTCTCTCCTCTTCCACTTCACATCCAGACAAACTAATTGTACAGTTAGTTGAATTTGAAAGTAGCTGAATGACCAAACTCAAAGAGTAATCACTAATGCGTCAATACCAAATTGAAGAGGGGTCCCTATCTGAGGCTTTTCCACATCCCTACTGACAACTTGGATAAAAAGTCACATTGGCTACATCTGTCAATGACATGATGCTGTGAATGACTTTTAAGAAACTTTCTGACAAAATGAGGCATCAAAAAATTATTAACCAGGCATAAGTCAAACTAAATAGCCTCAGAGATATCTTCCAACATTGAGGTTCTGTGGCTGTGATTATTACATTTGATCCTCACAATAAGCCTAGGAGTAAGTACGTTATTATCTGTGTTTTTTTTTTAACATAAGGAAACTGACATTTGGAAGGAATAAATGATATATCTGTGGCTAATACAGCTGGTCGATATCAAAGTCAGGGTTTAGGTTAAAGTCTTTCCTGACTCCTAGTCCAGTGAACTTTCCAGTAAAGCACACAAATTCGAATTTCTGGAGTGTTTTATGAATTGTAGTTTGCAGAGTTATTTCTTTATAACCATCACATTCAGCAATGAAACTATCATGAACATATTATGGAAGAAAAAACTCAGATGTTAAATGATTCATCCAAAGTCACCCAGAGACTGGAACTCGTGTTCAATGTCAACTTGCCTGACTCTTCTCATGCTGTCATTGCAAATAATGTCCACGCAATATCAAAACAAATAGATGAAGGGTAAAAAAAAAAATCAACCACACAAATTAATCTCTACTCACTTTTATCTGTTTCCACTTCCCACACTAAACTGACTAGTTATCTTGATGTCACAACAGTTCTTAGGCAAGAAACTCAGACTTCACTCCTGTTCTTTAATGTTTTTGAAGTAGCTCAATTAAAAGCTTGGCATTCTCTTTGTTTCCTTATGTAGAGCAAGTGTCTGAGAGGAACAGTATAGAAGGGAGAGGAGAGTTAAAATGGAGCAGAAGGCATTTGCTAACAAAACTCAGTGGTGGGCAATATGGGCTTCTGATTCAAAAGAACAAATTACCAAAATATAATTTCCCATGTTTCTCAGATGTGGGTATCTGCTCCAATTAAATCTCCCTCCTGAGGTAGTCTCTTTTACTTTTAGATAGCTCTAATTATGAGGAAGATTTTAATTATAAGAGATGAAGACTATCTCTTTGCAAATTCCCCAGTTAGTTCCTAATTCTTTCCTTTATGATTCAGAGGCTGGTCTCTATTACAAGTGGAACAAAACTTTAGAAGATCCAGAAATAGGCATTGAAGGGCAATTGTGCTCAGTGGAAGTCCACACAGAGGCAGCTGATAGTGCAATGGCTACAGTATGGGTTCTGGAGTCAGGAAGACTTGAGTTGAAATCCCACCTCAAACACTTACTAGCTGTGTTACCCTGAACAAGTCACTACACCTGTTTGCCTCAGTTTCCTCAATTGTAAAATAGGGTTAATGATAGAAATCTATCTCCTATGGTTGTTTCAAGGATTACATGAGATAACATGTAAAGTGCTTGGCACACCTTAAAGACAAATGCACACAAACATAAACATATATATGTACGTATGCATGTATATATATATATATATATTTACATATAATGTGTATACACATACATTTATATGTGCCTTTTGTGCCTTCTGCTTGATTGGCAAAATAAAATAGATAGATAAAAGCATTGAACTTTGGATAATTTTTCTGAGGTTCTACATGAAAAGGAGGGAGATGAAATTGTATTTGAAAATTTATTGTGATGCTTTTCACTCCTAGTAGTCAGTGGAGTTTAATGAGTAGTAACAAAATTTAGAATAGATATGGCATTAATCAGGGATGAAAATAAAGTTTGTAGGCAGAGCCAAGATGGTGGAGTGAAAGCAGTTACTTGCTTGAGCTATCCCCCAAACCCCTCCAAATACTGTTAAAAAATGGCTCTAAACAAATTCTAAAGCAGCAGAACCCACAGAAAGACAGAGTGAAACAAATTTCCAGTCCAAGACAACCTGGATGGTTGATCTGAAAGGTATTTCGCGCCAGGCGGGGAGAGGAGCACAGTGCAGCATGGGCACGCAAGCCACAGCGACTGTGGAGCAGGCCGCAGCAACCCTGGAGCAGGCCTCAGAGGACTGACTCACAGGCAACTGTGGTGGTTTCCAGACTTCTCAACCCATGAAAGCCAAAGACAACTTAGAAGGTCAATGGGAAAAGTCTGTGACTGTGGTGAAAGCTAGAAGCTAGATCTCAGTCACCGCCGCCCTCCCCAGGGCAGTGGCTGCCTCCTGAGCTTCCTGCCCACAGACTGAGGGGGAATTGAGTGGCTGATCAGAGGGGGATGGCAGGGATCTTTTTGCCAGTGCTGAGGCAGGAATCTCTTGCTTCACCCATGCTTGGATCTGGGTCACAATTCTGTGGGACAGTCCTAGAGCGAGAAGGAGTGCTGGCATGGTAGAGCTTGTTGTGGTGGTGGAAAGGAAACACCTCGCCCCTTATCATAGCACCTTGGAAGAAAAGAAAATTTACAGGTCCCTAGAAGTATCTCTGAAAACAGCTGTATAAACCCCCGAAGCATGGGACAGTACATTCTTCACATTGGAAGCAGACTCTTACCTTAACAAAGAGATTAAAACTCAAGTAATTGGCTGGGATCATGAGTAAGCAGCGCAAAAAGAGTCAGACTATATTATCTTATTTTGGTGACAAAGAAGATCAAAACATACAACCAGAAGAAGACAACAAAGTCAAAGCTCCTACATCCAAAGCCTCCAAGAAAAATATGAATCAGTCTCAGGCCTTGGAAGAGCTCAAAAGGGATTTTGAGAAGCAAGGAAGATAAGTAGAGGAAAAACTTAGAGTGATGCAAGAAAATCATGAAAAACAAGTCAACAGCTTGCTAAAGGAGACCCAAAAAAATACTGAAGAAAATAAGACCTTAAAAAATAGCCTAACCCAAATGGCAAAAGAGGTCCAAAAAGCCAATGAGGAGAAGAATGCCCTAAAAAGCAAAATTGGCCAAATGGAAAAGGAAGTCTAAAAGTTTACTGAAGAAAATACTTACTTCAAAATTAGAATAGACCAGGTCATTTCAAAGAGGGCTTACATGGCTTTGAAACCAGAAGCTCGTAATGCTATGACCTAAGAGGAAAAGTCTCTATAGGATGACATGATTAATTGCCATAATTATCATGGTCTCTTACTAAACAGATACAAGCCTGATGTCATCAAATGAGTAACAGACCAAGAAAGGCAATTCAAAGAATATTTGATATCTATGTACTTGTATATCTATGTACATGTAATGTGATCATTAATAAAGTCAACTAGGTCTTGCTTTAAAAAATAAAAAAAAATTAGAATAGAGCAATTGGAAGCTAGTGACTTTATGAGAAATCAAGCCACTGTAAAACAAATCCAAAAGAATGAAAAATTAGAAAACAATGTGAAATATCTCATTGGAAAAACAACTGACCTGGAAAATAGATCCAGGAGAGAGAATTTAAAAATTATTGGACTATCTGAAAGTCATGATCAAAAAAAAAGAGGTTGACATCATCTTTAAAAAATTATCAAAGAAAACTGCCCTGATATTGTAGAACCGGACGGCAAAATAGAAATTGAAAGAATCCACCGATCTCCTCCTGAAAGAGATCCCCAATGGAAAACTCCTAGGAATATTGTACCCAAATGCCAGAGTTCCTAGGTCAAGGAGAAAAATATTACAAGCAGCCAGAAAGAAACAATTCAAGTATTGTGGACACACAATCAGGATAACACAAGATTAGCAGCTTCTACATTAAGGGACCACAGAGCATGGAATATAATATTCCGGTGGGTCAAGGACATAGGACTACAACCAAGAATCACCTACCCAGCAAAACTGAGTATAATCCTTCAGGGAAAGAAATGGTCATTCAGTGAAATAGAGGACTTTCAAGCATTCTTGGTGAAAAGACCAGAGCTGAATAGAAAATTTGACTTTCAAATACAAGACTCAAGTGGAAAATGAAGAGGTAAACAGGAAAGAGAAATCATAAGAGACTTATTAAGGTTGAACTGTTTATATTCCTGCATGGAAAGATAATATTTGTAACTCATGGGACCTTTGTCTGTATTAGAGTAGTTGGAGGGAAAAAATTTTATGTATGTAGATAGACAGATAGATAGATAGTTAGATAGATAGATAGATAGATAGATAGATAGATAGATAGATAGATAGATAGATAGATAGATAGAGAGCACAGGGTGAGTTGAAGATGAAGGGGTGATACCTGGAGTATAAAATTAAGGGGTGAGAGAGGATTATACAAAGAGAAGGAGAGAGGGAGAGGTAGAACAGGGTAAACTATCTCACAAAAAAAGCAGAAAAGAAAATGTTCTTACAGTGGAAGGGAAACTGGAAAGGTGAGAGGGAATGAGTGAATCTTATTCTCATAGGATTTGACTTAAGGAGGGAATAACACACACACTTGGTTGGGTATGGAAAGCTATCGTAAGATAGCTACAGAAAAAATAGGGTGAGAAGGGGACAAGAGAGCAGGGAAATGATAGAGAGAGGGCAGATTGGGAAAGGGGTAATCTAAGAATAAAATAAATGGGGGGTGGGATAGAATTAAGGGAAATAGAGTTAGCTTTTCACAGCATGTCTACTATGGAAGTGTTTTGCATAACTGCACATGTAAAACCTATATTGAGTTACTTGCCTTTTCAATGAAGGTGGGTGGGGAGGAAGTGAGAAAATTTGGAACCCAAAGTTTTAAAAACATATGTTTAAAAAAATGTTTTCACATGCAACTGGGAAATAAGAAATACAGGAAGTAGGGTACAGAAATCTATCCTGCCCTACAGGAAAATAGAAGGGAAAGGGGATAAGAGAAGTGAAGGAGAGATAGAAGGGAAGGAGGATTAGGGGAAGGGGTATTCAGAATGCATGCCATCTTGGGGTAGGGGGAGGGATGAGATGGGGTGAAAATTTGGAACTCATGATCTGTGGAAGTAAATGTTGAAACTCTGATACTAGCTCACTTTGTGACCTTGAGCAAATACTTTAGCCTCTCTGTATAGTAGTTTCCTCATCTGTAAAACGAGAAGATTGAACTGGATGGTCTCAATGGCAATTCTCAAATTCTATGGTTTTAATAATCACATTTTTTTCTAATGACTTTTAATTAACATTTGTGGATACTCACTCCACTGACATAGAATCATAGAATTATATCTAAAAGGCACTTTAGAAGTCATCAAATCCAATTCCTTAATTTTACCTATGAAGAGACTAAAGTTCAAAGCGATTGAGTGACTGACTTATCCAAGGTCAACGATCTAATGTGTCAGAGGTGAAATTTGAATCTAGTTCTTTCTGATTACAGGTCCCCTGCTCTGTCCAAAACACAATACTGTCAGTAGAATGTCTTCATGAATTGCTGTGTTGCCTCCAAAAAATTCATCATTGCATCTCTGAAGCTAGTTAGTCTGGTACTTGGACAACTGACTTCTTAAGTTTCATACTTAAGACGTGTCCAGCTTGGTAGAATTTGCTAGGAATTGCATTCCATTGAAATAAGTTTTGAGGACCTTCTTATCATAAAGAGCTATCCACACAGAACTTTAATGAAATTGCTAAGCATCTGAAACACAGTGTAATGGAGGGGCTAAGAGAACTGGTCTTGAAGCAAGGCAGACTTTGGTTCAAATCTAGCCTTTGACATATATTGTTTGTATTGGGCAAGTCAATTAACTTGTCACTCTAAGAGTATAAACTGCAGTACCAAATATAGCTAATTGCAATGGTAAATGGTTTCTTCAAACACTGTGCCAGTGAAATCACAGTTCTAGTCCATAGCCACATTCCAAAGTATTCTTGCCTCATGACAAAGGGTCTTTTTCAGTTCTTTTTGATAAACTTGCCATGACTGATAAGTATGACAAATTTGAAATTGTGCTATGGTGTGAAAACATACAAAAATATTCACAAAAAATTAATTTTCTTGTTTAATAAATAGAATTTATGGAGAACAGAAGAATTCATGACTAAACAGGAGATAGAGAACATTACAAAATGCAAAATGGATCTTTGATTACATTAAATTGAAAAGTTTTTGCACAAAGCCAATGCAACCAAGATTAGAAGGAAAGTAGAAAATTGGGAAAGAATTTTTACAACCAGTCCCTCTGATAAGGGCCTTGTTTCTAAAATATATAGAGAATTAAGTCAAATTTATAAGAATACAAGTCATACCTCAATTGATAAATGGTTAAAGGATATGAACAGGGAGTTCTCAGATGAAGAAAATAAAGCCATCTATAGTCATATAAAAAATGCTTGAAATCACTATTAATTGGAGAAATGCAAATCAAGACAACTCTGAGGTACATATCATACCTATCAGATTGGCCAACGTGACAAAACAGGAAAATGATAATGTTGGAGAAGATGTGGGAAAATTAGAACACTAATTCATTGTTGGTGGAGTTGTGAAATGATCCGACCATTTTGGAGAGCAATTTGGATCTATGGCCAAAGGGCTATAAAAATGTGCATTCCCTTTGATCCAGCAATAGCACTTCTGAGGCGGTATCCCAAAGAGATCATACAAGTGGGGAAAGGACCCACATGTACAGAAATATTTATAGCAGCTTTTTTTGTAGTGGGAAACAATTGGAAATTTAGAGGATGCCCATCAATTGGGGAATGACTGAATAAGTTGTGGTATATGAAAGTAATGGAATACTATTGTGCTATAAGAAATGATGAGCAGGCAGATTTGAGAAAAACTTGGAAAGACTTGTATGGTCTGATGCTGAGTGAAGTGAGCAGAACCAAGAGAACATTGTACACAGTAATAGCTACATTGTGTGATGATTAATATTGATAGACTTAGCTCTTCTCAGCAATGCAAGGATCTAAGAAATCTCCAAAAGTCTCATGATGTAAAATGCTATCCACATTCAAAGAAAAAACTATGGAGTTTGAATGCAGATCGAAACACACTATTTTCTATTTTTTTTCTTCTTTTGTGTTTTGTTTCCTCTTTCTGTTGGTTCCTCCTATTGGTTCTAATTCTTCCTTACATCACTAATGTGAAAATATGTTTAATAGGAATGTATATATCTAGCTTATATTGGATTGCATGCTATCTTGGGGAGAGAGGTGGGGGGGAAGGGAGAGAAAAATTAAAAACTCAAAAGCTTATGGAAGTGATTGTTGATAAATCAAAATAACTTATAAAAAAGAGGGGGAAAGAAATAGAATAATAATTTACTTTTAAAACAGTCAAATATTTGATTTCTTAGTTTTGCAATCTGTCAATATGAGCATCTTCATATTGCATTATACCATTCATGGGATAGAAGATGTTATCAAATCAGTTTCAAATTGTATATACATAAATATCAAATGGTATGTAAATATTTCTCTGAACTTGTCAACCAGATGGATTTGAAAATTATAACTGATTTTATGGTTTAGATTCTTATGGTCTTAAATTTAATTTTAAAATGTTTTACATTTCAGTTTAATCTATGTAACATGAAAATAACTGCCTTTTCCTACCTGCCTTACCCCTAATTCCTGCAGACTTCAATATGTTGGAAATATTTGTCAGGCTTAACTAACTCTAAAAATATTATATATTAATTGTTTATATTTTATGTAACTACTTCTAACAATACTATATTTTTACTTTTAAGTTTAAAATTCTCTTCCTCCCACCCCTACAGCATCCATTAAGAAGCAAACAATATGATGTAAATTATCGTAAAGTCATGCAAACTTATTTCATAATAACCATGTTGCAGACACACACACACAATTAGAAACAAGAAACATAAAAAAGTATGCTTCAATCTATATTAAGAGTTTCATCATGGATCCATCCTTTGGAATTTGCTGGGATCACTGTAGTGATCAAAGTAGGTGAGTCTTTCACAGTTGATTAACATTACAAGATTGCTCTTACTGTGTACAATGCTCTCTTGGTTCTGTTTGTTTCACTTTTCATCAGTTCATATAAGTCTTCCCAGGTTTTTCTAAAACCATCCCTCTTGCCCTTGTTTGAAGAGCAATAGTATTGCATCACAGTCATACAATACAGCTTGTTCAGCCCATTCCCCAATTGATGGACATCCCCTCAATTTCAAATTCTTTGCCACCAGAAAAAGAGCTGCTATAATATTATTGTAAAAATAGGTTCTTTTCCCTATTCTTTTATTTCTTTGGGATACGGACCTAGTATGGTATTGCTGGATCAAAGGGTATTAACAGTTTTATAGCCCTTTTGTTGTAGTTCCAAATTGTTCTCCAGAATAGTTGGACCAGTTAACAATTCCACCAACAGTTCATTCATGTACTTATTTTTCCACATCACCTCCACATGTATCACTTTCCTGTTCTGTCATGAATATTGTTATTTGTTATGCAATCTGATAAGCGTGAGGTGTGTTGGGAGAATTTTCCCATGGGAGTTCTAGCTTCTCGTGGCAGAAGCTGAGGGTCACAACCTGTTGCGTGGCAAAAACAAGGAAGTCTCACAAGACCTCTCCTTTGCTGACATGCAGCTCCCACAGTTGGCTCGGCTCTCCTCTCATTGGGAGAAAAGTCCTACTCATACCCATGACATGAGGGCTGCAGGTGTCCAGCAGACTTGGTGATTGGTTATCACATGGAGATCATGCTTTGTTCGGGTGTTACTAGGGAAATAAAAGAAAGCTGCTAGCACTTAATAAACGGAGTTTCTGCCATCTTGCTGTCTCCCTCCTCATCAATGTGCTTCCGGGTTAAGAGTATTGAACCGGTCTCATGCTCACCACTCCAGCGGCCGCGTCAGCTGGCACCCAATGTGGGGTGGGAGGAAAATTACTTTTCCAAGAGTTTAGCACCGGTAAGCTTAGAGCTTCAATCTCGGAAAAAGAGATCTCCAAGGCGTATCCCGTCGTAAAAAAACGACGGAGAAGGTAAGTAAGGAATTTACTATACCATGGGGCAGAACAAAGGGCTTCTCACTCCTTCTGATGAGGAAAATTATGCCCGAGCACTATATAAAATACCAAAATAGACAGGAGTGTCTATACATTTAAAGGACCTAAGAAAGTTCATACAATTGATTTTCAGGATCTCCCTTTGGCTCCCGGAACACGGTTGTTTTGAGCCAGGGAGATGGAAAGTATTTGGGGAACAGATGACATCTTTTGACAATACTTGCCCGGGAGAAGTAAGAGAATTGGATTATACAATTTATCAAATAGTAAAACAATTGCTAACAAGTCAGAGCCAGAAAGAAGTTAGGTGCTTTCCAACTGGTACTCAGACTGGCTCGTCCCTCCCATCCACACATTCTACTTCACCAAGAAGAAAAAATTATAGAATGGTTATACAGTAAAATCAGTAATAAGAGGGTTTTAACTAGTTATCTAGAAGAAGTGTCTGTATTGGCTAAAAAGGCATTTCTCCGCATTTTATATCTTAGCGGACAGAAAGGCACTTTGTGGGTCCCTGTTACAAAAGAAAGACTTGAGTTCCTTTTATATTGTGATCAAAATTGGACTGCGTTATTGAATGTAGGTGACATTCAAGCAGGACAAAAATACCCCTTTACAAAATGGTTTAACAGTTGGCAATGGATATTCCCCAAGATTGTCAGGGATACACTTGTTGATGGCTATAATGTCTATACTGATGCTACTAAAGAAAAGAAAGCTGCTATATATTGTCCTGAGTTAGACATTCACACAGTTATACAAACTCCATACACTTCCACTCAAAAGAATGAACTGTATGCTCTTATACAAGCTTGCAAAATACCCCAACCTATTAACATTATTACAGATAGTCATTATGCTGCCAGTGTACTTTCTCACATTGAGACAGCATATATTAAACCTGAAGCTTCACCAATAACAGAATTGCTTTGTGAACTTCAATCATACATTAGATCAAGACAACATCCTCTGTATGTAATGCATGTAAGTTCCCATACAGATGGCTTAGGTCCCATATTTTCAGGGAACAATATTGTGGATTCTATGCTTATAGGTAATTGTCAAGAAGCACAAGAGGGACATGATAAATATCATATGTCAGCAAGGTCTCTACGTCACCTTTATGGTATAACCAGAGAACAAGCAAGAGATATAGTAAAAAGATGTACCCAATGCGTCCCTTTCAATTCTCCATCACTTCGTTCTCGTATCAATCCTAGAGGCCTTTTTCCCAGCTCTTTATGGCAAATGGATATTACACATATTCCACCAGTAGGGAAGCATAAATTCCTTCATGTTACTGTAGACACATTTTCTGGTTTTTGTATAGCTGCTTCCTAAACAGGTGAAACTGTTAGACATGTTATTAATCACCTTTATCATGCTTTTGCTATAATTGGCCCACCATGTGCAATAAAGCCTGATAATGGGCCCACTTATACTGCAAAACAATTACAAGCATTTTTCTAGAGTTTGGCATACAGTATATATATGTGGTATTCCTTATAACCCAACTGGTCAAGCCATCATTGAACGAATGAATCAAACTATTAAAACTTTCTTTCAAAAACAAAAAGGGGGAGCTGAGCGGTTATCCCCTCAAAGACAGATTAATAAAATTTTATATACTATAAATTATTTAAAATTCAATTGTAATGACCTTACCCCTGCTATGAAATTCTTTTTACCTCACAATTCACCTACCTTAAGTCATGATGGCCCAACAATATACACAGATAAAAAGAAATTGGTCTTATGGAAAAATCCCGACAATGAATGGGTAGGACCTTCCAGGGTACTAACCTGGGGACCAGGGTATGGTTGTATCTCAACAGGAGAAGGAGCTAAGTGGGTGCCAACGAAAACTCAAGATTATCCCTGAAAGCCCAAAGACCTTGGAAGAAGAGAAGGAGACCCAGCAAAAGGAGAAGGAAATGAGGGAAAATGACAACACAGACCAACAACATCTTGAAACTGTTCGCCCTGTTGAGCCTGACAACACCTGCAACAGGAGAACACTGATGGGTGATTTATACGGACCCCCCATGGCCTCGGATAGTAGCTTGGGGTGAACAATTGCCTAACATCATACTCCAAGGGAATGGATCATGACTAGTAAGAGATGAATTCAACCTCCAGGTGAAAAACAATGGGACTGTACAAATGGTAAAGTGTAACTTCACAGGACTGTCCATACGACAGCCACTTTGTTGGTCCCGCAATAACAGCCAGGGGCGCTGCATACAAGTTCAGAACATTACCCTTGCTATGAACATTCCTGACGTGGGGCCACACCAGCTTCACCTACTCGGAGGACAAGGGACGCCCTGCTCCAACGCCATCTCCCTGCGCTTGGGGCTTCTGGACAAATGTAAGGTGAACAATGATTCTGGTTTTGGCTGGCCTCATGCGGAACCTTGTGTGGCTGGACATCGCCTCTTTATGAACTTAAGTGGGACTATTGTTCAATCATGGCATGATATTCACAACATGACCTATGACTCCCTGCCCCTACCTGTATGGGTTCCTGAAATGGGAAAACCATGGAGGGATCTTTGGAAGGCTTTTGCAGCCATGGGTAACATAACAATCATCCAACAACTTGGGTCACAATTTGGAACTTGGAAAGGTTTGCTTGGACCACACTCGTGGTGCCATGGGACCAACATTGGGTATACTTTCGGCGCTTGGGCGTGTCTAGGGGAGTGCTATGCCTTTACGTGGGGAAATAAGGTGAATATCACCAGAGAGGGTGGTGGCGATTATTATAATGTTACTTGCCCCAACTGTACAGTGTCTGAATGCCTAAGACCTTTGATAGTCAATCAAATGGTGTTTGTCATCACGCGTCCTCATGTAGTCATGCTTCCTGTAGAAAGCAAGGATTGGTACCACACTAAATCTGACCATGTATTTGATGCCATAATTAAGAAAAAAGAGAGTCACAATCCCCTCACTTTACATCGAGAAAAACGATGCATCAGCTGTGTTGTCATGGGCATCACTCTATTGGTGTCTTTGATTGCATCCTCTGCCTCACTAGCAATGTCAATATCCCAGGCCCAAAATAACATAGTACAAGCTAGATTTCTAGATGAGCTCGCAAACAATGTTTCAGTAGGCTTTGCAGCAGAGGCTAGGATAAATAATCAGTTTTACTCAATGTTAAAAATCCTCAGGGAAACTACTTTAGAAATAGGTGCTGAGGTTGAACTCATCAAATTACGACAAAATTTACTATGTGATTACCAGTATACAAATTTATGTGTGACACCACTTACATATGACAATTCTACTTACAACTGTACAGTAATCAGAAACCACTTGAATGGTCTATTCTTAAATAACACAATAGAATCTGACATTGAAACTCTATATAGATTAGTTTCTGAAATAAAAAAGGATTCTGAAGAGGACCTGGATCCTGATAAAACAGCAGACAATATATTACATTGGTTTGATAATGCCTCCAATTGGTGGGGGTCATTTGAGTATTGGATTATGCTGATTGTTGTAGTGTGCTTACTTTTATGCTGCTTACCTACTATAGTCAGATGTCTTTTGAAAGTAATGATCCCCACATTTAAAGATGTTACGTCTGAAGTACACATATTAACGGACACACATCCACAACGACGCCTTTTCTAAAAAACAAAAAAGGGGGAATTATTGGGAGAATTTTCCCATGGGAGTTCTAGCTTCTCTTGGCAGAAGCTGAGGGTCACAACCTGTTACGTGGCAAAAATAAGGAAGTCTCACAAGACCTCTCCTTTGCTGACATGCAGCTCCCACGGTTGGCTCGGATCTCCTCTCATTGGGAGAAAAGTCCTACTCATACCCCTGACACGAGGGCTGCAGGTGTCCAGCAGACTTGGTGATTGGCTATCACATGGAGATCATGCTTTGATCAGGTGTTACTAGGGAAATAAAAGAAAGCTACTAGCACTTAATAAATCGAGCTTCTGCCATCTTGCTGTCTCCCGCCTCATCAATGCGTCTCATGCTCACCACTGCAGCGGCCGCATCAGAGTTGGTTCCTCAGAGTTGTTTTAATTTACATTTCTCTAATCAATAGGGATTTAAGACATTTTTCCTGTGACTAATAATAGCTTTGATTTCTTCTTAAAACTGGCTGTTCATATCCTTTGACCATTTATCAATTGAGGAATGCCCATCCTTTTTTTTAATATAAATCTGGTTGAGACATATGGCCTTTATTAAAAAAAAAACTTGCTGTATTCACCCCTCTTCTCTCAGTTTTTTAAGCTTGGCTACATTGGTCTTGTTTATGCAAAAAAAAAAAAAACAAAACTACATTTCATTTAATCAACATTAGCCATCCATTTTGCTTCCCATAATCCTATCTCTTGTTTGATCCTTTATCCATATTTCTGACAGTTAAAATTTTCCATCTTCCCCCAATTTGCTTGCGAAATTACCTTTATATCTAAAACATGTACCCATTTTAAACTTATCTTGGTATATGGTATGAGATGTTGGTCTATGCCTACCTTCTGCCAAATTGCTCTCTAGTTTTCTCAGAAAATTTTGTCAAATCGTGAGTTCTTGCCCCCGAAGTTTGGAACTTTGGGTTTATCAAATATTAGATTGTCATAGTTATTTACTACTTTGTTTTGTGTATTTAATCTGTTCCACTGATCCACCTCTCTATTTCTTATCTAATATCCAAATGTTTTCATATTACTGCTTTGTAGTATAGTTTGAAATCTGGTACTGTTAGGCCAGCTTCCTTTACTTTTTTGCATTGATTCTCTTGATATTTTTGACTTTTTGTTCCTCCAGATGAAGAATTATTATTTTCTGGAGCTCTATAAAATAACTATTTTGTAGTTTGATTGGTATGGCATTGAATAAGTAAATTAATTTAGATACAATTGACATTTTTATTATATTAGCTCAACCTACTCATAAACAATTAATATTTCTCCAATTGTTTAGATCTATCTTTATTTATGTGAAGTGTTTTGTAATTGTGTTCATGTAGTACCTGGATGTGTACTAGACTCCAAGTAGCAGGTAGACTCCCAAGTATTTTATACTGTCTGCAGTTGTTTTAAATGGATATTCTCCTTTTATCTCTTCCTGCAGGGTTTTGTTGGTAATACATACTAATTTAAAGAGAAAATACCCGACAGGAATATTGAAGTCAGTATAATTTCTACAAGATCACTTGTAGGATAGGATTGTGTACATTTTCTAAAGGTAGGGTGGCATAATGTACAGTGTTAGTTTTGAAATCAGGACACATGTTTTAATTCTGCTTTTTGCATTTAGAGGCTGTTTGACCACAGACAATCAGGTCATTTAACCTTTATTAACTTCAAATTCCCCACAAGGAAAGTGGGAATAATTGTTGTGAGACTTAAATAAGATAAGAAATACAAAATTCTTTACAAAACTTGAAAAATATATAAATGTCTGCTATTTCCAGATATCCATAATATAGAAAACTGCATTATTCATATGAATGTGTTTTTTTGGGGGGGTGGGTGGAATCAGATTTCAAAGTAACTCATTTTCTTTCCCCTCAAAGCCTTAGTCTCTGTTTTTTGGATCTTCATAAACTCATACCTGTATTATTGCAATAGCCTTTTGGTTGGTCTGCCTGCTCCGAGCCTCTGCTTACTCTAGCTCATCCCCTATTCAATCAACTCAAGGGGCTCTCTGTTACCTAAGAGATCAAACATAAACTTTATGATTTTAGAAGCCCTTTATAACCTAGCCCCTTCTTATACCTTCCTTCCTTCCATGTATTCTGTAGTCTGGTGACATTGGCCTCCTTGATGTTGCTCACAGAATATACTTCATCTGCCACTTTTATGTATTTTCAAAGCCCACCTCTCATGCCTGGAATGTTCTCCCTTCTTGTCTCTCCCTCCCACTTTCCCTGGTTTCCTTCAGATCTCAGCCTAAATCCCAAGGAGTGTCTCTCAAACCTTCTTCAGACAACTGCCTTGCCTCTGGGATTATCTCTAACTTATTCTGTATATATCTTATTTGTACATAGTTGTTTACATATTGCCTCCATCCATGAGGCTGTGAGTTCATTGAGGACAAAGACTTTTTCATGACTTTCTTTGTATCCTCAGTGCTTAGCACAGTGCCTAGCACATAGTAAATGTTTAATAATGTTTGTTAACTTGATTAAAATAGATCTACTTAAAGCAATAGGAAACACATGAATATCACAGATACTTTCTGCAATGAGGACATTTATAACCAGAGGCAGCCTGATGAAGTAAAGAGATCATGAGGCATGAATGCCAAAGAGATGTCTTGGAATCCCAGCTCTGCTACTCACATTTATATGACAAGTCATTTCAGCTCTTTGAATTGCAGTTTCCTCAGTCTCTAAAATGAACGTACTGTCTTCTCTATGTCATAGGACTGCTGTGTAGCTCAAATGAAAAAAATATGTATGCATATAAAATATTCCACATATTTGCATATATGTGTGTATATTTGTATACACACACACACACACACACACATACACACACACATTTCCATTACTATAGTGGCAATTTCTCCCAGGTCATAATTTGGATAAAAGTGCAATGAAGAAAGAACAGACTCTGGTTGATTTCACACAACTTGATACCAACAGCTAAGATCAATGGTTAAAATGCAGGAACCAAAAATGTTTTAGGTTTTCTGAGCAAGTTCAAATATGTCTGAATATGAGACAAACCCTATTTCCTTGGTAGGATCTTCTTCTCTAAATAGATATTTTCTAAAATAAATGTTGTGGCTAAAGGTAGTTATCAATTCCTTAATTTATTTTTCTGTTTCTATTCCTGCTCCTAAAGCATTTTCAGTTTTTTTCATAAATCCACATTCTCACATATTAAAATAATTTCAAATCCTGGTGTTAAATTCAATTTCAGTCATTGGTATTTGAATAATAATAGCTGACATTCATACAGTGTTTTAATGTTTGTAAAGCATTTTAGGAACATTGTTTTATTGGGTACTAACTATAATTCTTTGAGGTTAGAGTTATCATTATCCCTTTTTCTGATGCAGAAACTGGGACTGTTTTAAGTGACTTTCCCAGGGTCACACAACTAGTAAATGTCTAAACTGTTATTTAAACTCATGTCTCTCTAACCCCCAATAACTCTACCCTTATGTTAAATAGCTGCCCATATCTCCTTGAAGACAACAATGATCTAAATGAATATTGTGATCTATTTTCCAATTAAAAAAAAAACACTCATTAAATAGTCACTATGTGAAAGGCACTGTGCTATTTATTGGGAATAATTTTAAAAAATGAGAGGCCCTGGCCTGAAGAAACTTGATTCCTATCAGAGGGATGGATAAAACATGTGAACCCAAATGTGAAGAGAGAGAGAAAAAAGTGCCTTAATACAGATTAAACATTCACACAGAGAAGGCACTGTCACATAATGAACAGAGAGTAAGTCTTAGAATGAGATAGATCTGATTCAGTGCCTGCCTATGACACACACTGACTGTGTGCCCCTGATCAGGTTTATCTCTTACAACTAAGACTATACATTATAGACAAGTTGTAGTCTGTACTGGTAGAAAGAATTTCCATATTGGGAGTTCCCTATATCAATGAAATCAAAGTCTGTGGTTAAATAAAATCCATATAAATGTGACTTATTATCAGACTATATGATAAAATCATATAAATTATCCACAACCTTTTTGGAGCTAGAACACACTCAAATATTATTGCTTACTTCTCTTCTAAAATGTAATATGACTTTTGAACAAGCACGTTGTTGTGCAGCTTTCTGATGTCATTGTTATCTGATATTATGTGTTTAACCTGTCTGGGCAGAGTTCTTCTCTCAATTCATAAGCTTCTTGAGAGTGGGTGCCATTTGTTATATATTCCTATAATGCTCAGTGCTCATCTCAGGACTCTACAATTCAACTAAAATAAAGTAAGCAGCAACTATGTGTACTGTGGTGGGGACTGTGGTGGGGACTGGAGATACAATGACAGAAGGGAAACATTCTTTGTCCTCAAGGAGGAGCTTAATAAATGTTTGAGGTAATGTTGTGTACATTTTATAACATCACCTAAATAACATCCTCCATCATCTTGTGATGTTTTTCCACTGTCAACAATATTGGAAAATTTTAGAATTGTTTGAGTTCACTAAGGCACCAAGGAGGTAAGGAATTTCCCTTAATTCTCCAAATAATCTTAGGCTTTTCATATTCTAGATCAGTGTTTATATTATCTGTATTTTTTTCCATCAATTGAAGGGATAAAATTGTCAAATATCAATAGGGTATTCAAAATGAAGAATTTAAAAAATCATTCTGTTATTTTTCACTGGTGTGGATATTCTCCTCACTGAAGAACTGCTTGCCTCTTCATGGGAAGGGGAGAAGGGAGAGAATTTGGAACTTAAAGTTTTAAGAATGAATGTTAAAAATTATTTTTACATATTACTGTGGAAAAATAAAAAAAATGCTTAAAAAGAAATGCCAAAAAAAGAAACAAAACAAGCATATCAATAATAAAGTAGATTTTTTTAAAGGAGATGATTGCACATGAAACAAACTCTATTATGTAAACTTGCTACTCCTATTAAATATATAATAAAGTTATCATGCTTCTTTTTTTTTGGGGGGGGGGGAAACTGGTACAAATACTTGTCAGTCTCCAGTCATCTGACTCCTTTCTGATTCTCTATGATCTTTTGAAGATTACTGACAGCAATTATATCTACACATTCTTTCATATGTTTCTTCATTTTAGAATGCTATTTCTTTAAAAAACCAACATGACTTTTCTTTTTACTTGCATGACTTCTCTAAGTATCATTTGCTAATAAATTTAGGATTAAGGACTCAAGTCAACTTAAAATTGAAAGGCCTAACTTGAATTCTTGCTCTCTTACTTATTGACTGTTTGGCTCTAGGGAGGGGATTAATATCAATGAAGTTCTGTTTCCTCATCTGTAAAATTGCAGTTTTCATAGAATATTGGTTCTAGAAGTGACCTTAGATATATTGCTAGGTTCAATCAAAGGGCCATGGAAAGGACCAGATGTGGCCTTGAGGCTGCAGGTTCTTCACCCGTGTTCTAGGGATTTATATTGTGTAGTGGTTAAGACTTCTCTTTGTTCATCTAGTAATTTCTTTTTTGTTGTTTTTTTTTCTTCCCAACAAATATATTTTTGTATTATTCCAAACTATGTTTTTGTCAGTACACTGGATGATCTAATTAAGAGAAGTTGAGATTTTTGGATGGGCATTAGTCAAGAGATATGTGACACTCACTCAATCCCACTCAAAAATTACCCTTTGAACCATAGGATATTTCTGACACAACGGTTATACCAAGACATTTAAAAAATGGAGAGTCAAGTAACTCTCATAGGAATTCTGTCAATGTGGAGGCCTAATAAATATTTGGAATGCTGTGGTTGCTTTGAGTCTAATAATGTTGATTTCATGACTGATTCAAATCTATCATCTATTCATAGAGTATCAAAGTTGGAGGGGGCCTCAGCATTCATCTACTCTAACATATACACAAAAATTAATCCCCACTTCAACATAGACACATGGTCATTCAGACTTGGATTGAAGATCTATTCAATGAAGGAGAACTCACTTGCTCCCAAGGTAGTCTACCTGTTTATTAAAAAGCGTTTCCATGGCTCATGCCTAAATTTACCTCTTTGCAACTTTTAGACACTATTCTTAGTTCTGTCCTCTGGGACCAAGAAGAATTACTTAAATCTCTTTTTTTTTTTAAATGACAGTCTTTCAAGTACTTAAAGGCAGCTTCCATGTCATATCCAACTTTTCTCCAGGCTAAACATACTTACTTCATTCATCAGTCTTTATGTATCAAGAACTTGAAGCTCTTAATCATTTTGCTTACATTTCTTCAGACATTATCTAATGTTCTAATCTCTAGTGGCCAGAATGGAACACATTATCCCCACTGTAATCTAAGGAAGGAAGGGAAGGAAGGAACAAGCAATTAGTGACTATTATGTGCAAAACACTAAACTAAGTATTGTTACCATCTCATTCTATACTCATAATAATCCTGGGAGTAAATGCTATTATTATCTTCATTTTATTATTGAGGAATCTGCTAGTAAGTGTCCAAGAATAGATTTGAATTTGCATCTTCCTCACTCTAGGGCCAGCATTCTGTCCAAAGTGCCACTCAGCTGCCCAGGGCAACTACACAGGGTAGAATACAGGTGAACTCTCTAAATGATTTTCATCACAGGCAAGGTGTGAAAATGATGTCTACAGTTCCTATGCAATGAAGTTTTTGAGCTCTCATGAAAGTACAAGTGAATTAGTATACAACATGCCATAGAAAGGAATTTTTTTTCACATGAAAATGTGAGTCTACCAAATGTAGTATTAAAACAGGACTACTTTGGGCTTTAGTAGAGTTATTTCCTTATCTTCCTTTTTCCTGTTTCTGACTCTGCTAGAAATTCAATGGCATAGAACATGTCTTCTTTTTTTCTTGTGCTTAGGACTTTGCACTCAGCTGTCACCACAATGCCTAACATATAGCAACCAATTAGTAATATTTGTTATTGTTGATGATGATGATGATGAAAAGATCTGGGGAAAACAGAAGGGTCTGTGTGTTTATATATATATATATTTATATAGATATAGATAGATACACATATATACATACACACACATATATATGGATTTATTCATTTTAACACACACACACATATATAAAATCAAGTATCTCAATACTTGAGAGGCAGCGTTGTGTAATGGATAGAGAGACCTGGCCTTACATACTTGAAAAGGGATTCTAATTGTAACGGCAATTGTGAAAATAAGTAATGTTGTTTTAAATGGTTTGATTTCACTTTTTCTTGGTGTAAAGGAAAATATTATAGAGTTCAATGAACAAAAAAGTAGCAATATCATTACTTTTTATCTTATGATTTTATTTTTCGTGGTTGCTATATTTTCATGTAATTGTTCAAAAATGGCCTCCTGGGAGAGTCAAGTGAGGATGTTTATTTCTGGATAGAAATAATAACTATTGACTATCCTGACAGTTCCCTTAGATAGTACACTACATTTTCACATATCTCTTTCTCAGAGAGGAGGACTGAAAATATTGCTTATTTTTGGTTCCAGTATAATGGCAAAAAAAAAAAATGTACATTTCCAGATTAACCCTTGTAATGGACCATGTTCATATGCCCACTCAATTTCTTTTCTGGGATCATTGAAAAGGTCATTGTACTCTGATATAGTGAATTGGTGGTCCCATAATCATTTGCCCCTATGCTTTGTTTCATAGTTTAGAAGTGCTTTTGGCAGTAGCACTGTATTCTGGCAGTACAGAAAGAAATAAACTGAGTAGGCTTAGGAGCTATTTAAGTTACCAGACATAATAATTGCTCTGGCATTCCAATATTTGCATGTATTTACTAGAGATTCATACTAATGAATAATTTCTAGGATGAAATGAAAAAATCCATTTATCATCATGAAAATGATGTCTAGTGTAGTAATAGTAGAAGTTAATGAAATTCTCACTGAACTCATCTTATTTCTAGTCCCAATTACTTTTTTGCACTGCATCTGCCTATAATAAGACTTTGTATTCTTCAGTGATAAAATTATTAATTTATTCCCTCCACCTCAATGCAAAAAAGCAAAGGTTAATTACCAAAAACTAACTCATTTCCATTATAAATAACATACACAGAATGGCCCTGTGTTTCAAGTAACATTTTATTCTGCTTTCCTCTCATAAAGAAGGCAATTAAAAATGCATCACATTTACCATATCAAACAGATGTAGGGTCACGTAATGGATAGAGAGCTAGTCTTGAAATAGGAAGACCTATGTTCTATCCCGACTTCTGACATATACTGGTTGTGTAACTTTAGGAAAATCATTTCAGTGTTCTAGTCAACTCATAAAAATTATAAATTACAGTAAAGATGCCAACCAGCTTGAATAGAGAGAATTTCCTTCTCTGTGAATTCCCTCTACTAGTGTATTCATAGATAAAGGGTCTATATCCCATTCTATAACAACTAGTTAAGTGAGGGAATGTTTTGATCTAATAGTATAGTTATAGAATTAATTATCAATCCAGTTTGAGAATATTGATTCTTTAAGAGAAAAGTGAAATATATCACAATGAAAATTATTACCTTATTATCGTATTAGGAAAAAAGATTGAATTTTCATGTGGCTTCATGAAAATGAGCAATTGCTTTATATTAAACTGTAAAACACGTTTTGTTCCTTGAAACTAAAAACTTGCTTCCCCTTCATGTCTGAGGATGCAGGTATGATGGGATAATTTCACAAAAAATGTTTCACAAAATGGAATGATTTACAGGATCATTTTAAAGAGACAAGAGGAAAGATTAAACCTTTTACTGTTCTTCACCTGATATGATGAGTGACTTTAAGTTTAAGGATAAAGTAGGTCAAAAAAGGCTGAAGACAGCAATCTAAAAATATCAATGTTTACCTGGGAGGAAAGGCTCCCAGTTCTTTAGTTTGATAAATATATGGATACACTTGGTTGGAACAAAACCCTGCAAAATTTCTTCATTCAAAATACCAGATGCCAGATGTCCTTTATCTATATTAGGTGGAAGAGGAATTTAAATGAGGTCAAAAGCTCAGTGTGTAAAGTGTGACATTTCATAATATTTCTATTCACACTTCTTACATTCTGTAACATTTTAAACCTGTCAGCTGGTAAAATTATAAAATACTTCCTAACATGTCATTAGAGGGGAAACCTTAACCAAACAAGTATTTAATTAAATGTTTATTAGCAATTAATGTAATATAATAATGGGTCACCTCAATGTGTTACAGATGGGAGAAAAAAATAGAGAAATAATATTGGCAGGTATCAAAAATATGACTTTCATTTTGTGAATCTAGATAACTGCAGGAACAATGACTTTTTGATAAAGAGGAGATGTACTTATAGTGACTTATCCTTAAAAGGAAAATTAAAATCACATTGCCATATGTGACTAAATCACAAAGATTTTTAAACAATGATATACTGTTGATGGTTGCAAGGCCATTTAGGATGAGAAGAGCTTAGATTAGGCGTTTGGACATCATGAAATAACTGCTATGGAAAAAGTACTTTAAACAAAACCATTACAAATCTGACATCTCTTATAGACTGTGCCAAGTTTTAGAATATGTTAAAATGTGCTAACCCACTAGATACTGCCATCCTAAATAATTCAGAAAGCACATAAATTACAGGTGACAAAAAGACCAGATAAGAGAAGACAATAAAATAGCAAGTTTGGGATAAGAGCAAGATATAAGAATATGGCTCACATTGAAAAGAAAAAAGGTGGGAGTGAAGAAACCATTCCCATTCGTATAGGCTCAAAGTTCTTAGCAGACAATCAGATGGTCTGAGATTTGTTTTCTTGGTTTAGATTTATGTTTTCATCTCCCTTAGCAACACCTACTGTGGAGACTCCCTCTGTCAATGTGGATTAGCAACTTCTCAGCAATTCACAGTCTTAGAGAATCAGCTAAGACATTGATAGATCATGTGATTAGTCCAGGGTGACACAGGTAGTATGTGTCAGAGGCAAGACTCAAACTGGAGCCTTCCTAACCATCAAGAAGGGCCACTTATCCTTCTCTAAGCCATACTACATTCAGAATACATTTCTGAAATTAGCTCAAATCCATCAATGACTTTTTTTTTATAGTGCCAACACTCTTCAGGAAGGATTTTTCTTTCAGGAAAAATCCAAGCAGTGGTAGATTGTGCAATTATCACTTGTTTCCTCTGGCTTATTCAGTTGTTTTTCAGTTGTGTCTTATTCTTTGAGATGCCATTTGGGGTTTTATTGGCAAGGATACTGGAGTAGTTTGCCATTTCCTATTCCAGCTCATTTTATAGATGAAGGAACTGAAGCACACAGATGAGGAAACTGAGGCAAACAAGCTTAAGTAACTTGCCCAGCTAGTAAGTGTCTGAGGCTGGATATGAACTCAGAAAGATGACTGACTTCAGGCCTGGCTCTATATTCACTGCACTATCTAGCTGCCCCAATAGTATTTTTGTTTTCTTAGAAACTTCCTTTAAAGGGCAGTGAGGTGGCACAGTGGATACAGGACTGGCCCTGGATTCAGGAGGACCTGAGTTCAAATCTGATCTCAGACACATAACACTTACTAGCTATGTGACCCTGGGCAAGTCACTTAACCCCATTGCCTAACCCCCGCAAAAATAAAATAAAATAAAATAAAAAGAAACTTCTTTTAAGATGCTCTTCTCTGCCACAGTCAGTCTGAGCAACTAGCCTTATTCAGAAAAAAATGTTCCCTAATTTTAGCTGGTTCAAAAGAAAAAGCTGGCTCCTATATCAGTCCAGACATGCCTGTAACAGAAAGATCTGCATTGGCTGTTTCAAGGACAGCCACTTATGAATCAAGGACTCTGCTTCCATCATGAAAGAGAAAATTCTAGTTTTTTTATATAGAAGCAAGACAGCCTTGGGGCTTTCTGGAGCCATAGTGCTAGAGGGAGATAAAGAGAAAGAGGGAGAGAGAGAGAGAGAGAGAGAGAGAGAGAGAGAGAGAGAGAGAGAGATCTTAGAAAAGAACTTGGGATAATCAAGGAATTGGTTCTAGAACTGAAAAGAAGAGTGACCTGTTTTGTTTTAGAGAAATAATACCAAACTTCTGCACAAAATTAAGGCAAGACTTAAAAATCAATATTATCTAGGGATGCTGTTTGTCTATAAGTGGTAGGATGCCATAGTCTCTGAAATATATAGTTGAATGTGATGCAAAAGTTGGGGAATAGGTGCACAGTAGGCTTGCACAGTACATTGATAACAAAGGATTATGCAGGAATGGTGACATAAGGAACACGAAATCAGAAAAGAAGGTAGGCTAGTTATTAGAATAAGAGAAGAGTAATGGACAGTACACATATTCCATTGATATTCACGTGATTACTAAGATAAGAAAAAGGGCCCCTATATTTTAGGAAGTCCCTCTCTAGAAGATATGCAAAAGGACATGGGCAAGAATTTCACAGGATGCAAGAGGCTGGTTTGATTTGTTTAAATCTGCATCATTGGAGAAAGTTTCATAGTGATGAGGTCACAGAGGTAACTGAAGTTTTAAAGGAGCTGCAAAGCTCTGGTTTGCAGAGTACTTTCCTTTCAATGACATTGTGAGGTTTATAGTCTAAATGTTATTTCCCTAACTTTTAGTCTAATTCCCTTTTTAGTCTTCAGATTTCTTGATCTCTCTATTGTTCTGACAATGCCCTGACTCCCCACTGCTAGATTCTCTCTTCTTGGTTTCAGAGATGCAATTCTGTTGATTTTCCTCCTACCTCTCCCACTTTTCTTTTGTTGTCTCTGCTTAATTTCTTTTTTTTTTCTTTTATTTTTTTGTTTTTTTTATTATGGTATTTTTTTAAAATTTTTTTATTTTCAACATTTACTTCCACAAGATTTTGAGTTCCAAATTTCCACCCCATCTCACCTCTCCCCCCACCACAAGATGGCATGCATTCTGAATACTCCTTCCCCTAGCCTGCCTTTCCATCTATCTCTTGTCCCCCTTCTATTATCTCCTTCCCCTTCAATTTTCCTACAGGGCAGGATGGATTTCTGTACTCTATTTCCTCTATTTCTTATTTCCCCATTGCATGTGAAAATATTTTTTAAACGTGTTTTTAAAACTTTGGGTTCCAAATTTTCTTCCTTCCTCCCTCCCCACCCACCCTCATTGATAAGGCAAGCAACTAAATATAGGTAATATATGTGCAGTTATGCAAAAACACTTCCACAGTAGACATGCTGTGAAAAACTAACTCTATTTCCCTTAATTCTATCCCCCCCATTTATTCTATTCTTTCTTTTGACCTTGACTCTCCTCAAAAGTACTTGCTTCTGACTACCCCCTTTCCCAATCTGCCCTCCTCTCTATCATCCCTCTACTCTCTTGTCCGCTTCCCCCCCCCATTTTCCTGTAGAGTAAGACAGATTTCCATATCGAATTGAGTGTGCATGTCATTCCCTCCTTAAGTCAAATTCTATGAGAATAAAATTCACTCATTCCCTCTCACCTTCTCCCGTTTCCCCTCCAGTGTGAGAGCCTTTTCTTTTCTGTTTTTTTTGAGATTATTTACCCCATTCTACCTCTCCCTTTCTCCTCCTCCTAGTATAATCCTCTCTCACCCCTTAATTTTATTCTCCAGGTATGACCCCTTCATTTTCAACTCACGCTGTGCCATCTATCTATCTATCTATCTATCTATCTATCTATCTATCTATCTATCTATCTATCTATCTATCTATCTATC